>NW_027454646.1:300000-525000 GCF_040206685.1 Ascaphus truei | reverse complement strand
CCATATCAAATAAGCATAACTTCTGTCAGGTTTTTGGAACACGGGCTCCACTTGAACACTCATGTCTCTGTAGAATAGTGTAAGTGAAAATGATCTTTGTCTTTATTTAATACATTACTGTATGTAAAGCCTAAATTGATACATTTTTTGCAACTATTCCTTCAGTCTCAAGGACAAGTTACACAATAGCATACTGTACTGGGATAAAGTAACTTTTTTTTGGAAACGAAACAACTTGCAAAGGCCACACATTACTTAAGTCATGAGTTTATGCCATCTGGTGGACAATCGAAACATCGCAGCCTAGTAAATCATTCTCATTATCATTTAACAGATCAGGCCCCCGTCAGCCAGGCATGAACCGTGGCTGGGAAGGCAAACGCAACGAAGCATGCAAGAGGTGAGCAGCGGCGGATTCCAGGTTTCTGCCAGGTACAAACCAGGCATTTGCTCGAATAAAGTGTGTCGGTGCAGTAACCTAAGCGTTTTTCGAAGCTACTTTTTGGCTAACTTCTTATAGGAAGGTCTAGGAGCTCTGCAAATGAACGTGCGCGTCTTTCACTCTTCCCGAGGGACTTAGAAGAATTTTGTGATATTTTTTATTAAATGGTGTATAAGGGTATATATATAAATATATTTTATGCACTGTATATGAGCTGGCGATTTCTAAGTCTGTGGTTCCGAGAGGGGGTAACCAGGCTCACTAATAAAGGTCAAGCCACTTGGCTGCCAGAATGCCCTGCTTCAGCACAGACCAGAAAGGCATTGTGATAAGCGTATCCCCGGAATAGTCAGGGGTTAATGGGAGTCGTCCCCGTCCCCCCAGTATACGGCCAGAACCATGGACCCGGTACTTGTGGTTCGGACTGTCTCCAACCAGCCATAATGTTGTGAGAGTGAAATTATGTCTAAGTCCAGCTTTGGTACATTAGAAGCAACTCTGAAACTTAACCTAAGCGTTTTTCGAAGCTACTTTTTGGCTAACTTCTTATAGGAAGGTCTAGGAGCTCTGAAAATGAACGTGCGCGTCTTTCACTCTTCCCGAGGGACTTAGAAGAATTTTGTGATATTTTTTATTAAATGGTGTATAAGGGTATATATATAAATATATTTTATGCACTGTATATGAGCTGGCGATTTCTAAGTCTGTGGTTCTGAGAGGGGGTAACCAGGCTCACTAATAAAGGTCAAGCCACTTGGCTGCCAGAATGCCGTGCTTCAGCACAGACCAGAAAGGCATTGTGATAAGCGTATCCCCGGTATAGTCAGGGGTTAATGGGAGTCGTCCCCGCCCCCCCAGTATACGGCCAGAACCATGGACCCGGTACTTGTGGTTCGGACTGTCTCCAACCAGCCATAATGTTGTGAGAGTGAAATTATGTCTAAGTCCAGCTTTGGTACATTAGAAGCAATTCTGAAACTTAACCTAAGCGTTTTTCGAAGCTACTTTTTGGCTAACTTCTTATAGGAAGGTCTAGGAGCTCTGAAAATGAACGTGCGCGTCTTTCACTCTTCCCGAGGGACTTAGAAGAAATTTGTGATATTTTTTATTAAAATGGTGTATAAGGGTATATATATAAATATATTTTATGCACTGTATATGAGCTGGCGATTTCTAAGTCTGTGGTTCCGAGAGGGGGTAACCAGGCTCACTAATAAAGGTCAAGCCACTTGGCTGCCAGAATGCCCTGCTTCAGCACAGACCTGAAAGGCATTGTGATAAGCGTATCACCGGTATAGTCAGGGGTTAATGGGAGTCGTCCCCGTCCCCCCAGTATACGGCCAGAACCATGGACCCGGTACTTGTGGTTCGGACTGTCTCCAACCAGCCATAATGTTGTGAGAGTGAAATTATGTCTAAGTCCAGCTTTGGTACATTAGAAGCAACTCTGAAACTTAACCTAAGCGTTTTTCGAAGCTACTTTTTGGCTAACTTCTTATAGGAAGGTCTGGAAGCTCTGAAAATGAACGTGCGCGTCTTTCACTCTTCCCGAGGGACTTAGAAGAATTTTGTGATATTTTTTATTAAATGGTGTATAAGGGTATATATATAAATATATTTTATGCACTGTATATGCGCTGGCGATTTCTAAGTCTGTGGTTCTGAGAGGGGGTAACCAGGCTCACTAATCAAGGTCAAGCCACTTGGCTGCCAGAATGCCGTGCTTCAGCACAGACCAGAAAGGCATTGTGATAAGCGTATCCCCGGTATAGTCAGGGGTTAATGGGAGTCGTCCCCGCCCCCCCAGTATACGGCCAGAACCATGGACCCGGTACTTGTGGTTCGGACTGTCTCCAACCAGCCATAATGTTGTGAGAGTGAAATTATGTCTAAGTCCAGCTTTGGTACATTAGAAGCAACTCTGAAACTTAACCTAAGCGTTTTTCGAAGCTACTTTTTGGCTAACTTCTTATAGGAAGGTCTAGGAGCTCTGAAAATGAACGTGCGCGTCTTTCACTCTTCCCGAGGGACTTAGAAGAATTTTGTGATATTTTTTATTAAATGGTGTATAAGGGTATATATATAAATATATTTTATGCACTGTATATGAGCTGGCGATTTCTAAGTCTGTGGTTCCGAGAGGGGGTAACCAGGCTCACTAATAAAGGTCAAGCCACTTGGCTGCCAGAATGCCGTGCTTCAGCACAGACCAGAAAGGCATTGTGATAAGCGTATCCCCGGTATAGTCAGGGGTTAATGGGAGTCGTCCCCGTCCCCCCAGTATACGGCCAGAACCATGGACCCGGTAATTGTGGTTCGGACTGTCTCCAACCAGCCATAATGTTGTGAGAGTGAAATTATGTCTAAGTCCAGCTTTGGTACATTAGAAGCAACTCTGAAACTTAACCTAAGCGTTTTTCGAAGCTACTTTTTGGCTAACTTCTTATAGGAAGGTCTAGGAGCTCTGCAAATGAACGTGCGCGTCTTTCACTCTTCCCGAGGGACTTAGAAGAATTTTGTGATATTTTTTATTAAATGGTGTATAAGGGTATATATATAAATATATTTTATGCACTGTATATGAGCTGGCGATTTCTAAGTCTGTGGTTCCGAGAGGGGGTAACCAGGCTCACTAATAAAGGTCAAGCCACTTGGCTGCCAGAATGCCCTGCTTCAGCACAGACCAGAAAGGCATTGTGATAAGCGTATCCCCGGAATAGTCAGGGGTTAATGGGAGTCGTCCCCGTCCCCCCAGTATACGGCCAGAACCATGGACCCGGTACTTGTGGTTCGGACTGTCTCCAACCAGCCATAATGTTGTGAGAGTGAAATTATGTCTAAGTCCAGCTTTGGTACATTAGAAGCAACTCTGAAACTTAACCTAAGCGTTTTTCGAAGCTACTTTTTGGCTAACTTCTTATAGGAAGGTCTAGGAGCTCTGCAAATGAACGTGCGCGTCTTTCACTCTTCCCGAGGGACTTAGAAGAATTTTGTGATATTTTTTATTAAATGGTGTATAAGGGTATATATATAAATATATTTTATGCACTGTATATGAGCTGGCGATTTCTAAGTCTGTGGTTCTGAGAGGGGGTAACCAGGCTCACTAATAAAGGTCAAGCCACTTGGCTGCCAGAATGCCGTGCTTCAGCACAGACCAGAAAGGCATTGTGATAAGCGTATCCCCGGTATAGTCAGGGGTTAATGGGAGTCGTCCCCGCCCCCCCAGTATACGGCCAGAACCATGGACCCGGTACTTGTGGTTCGGACTGTCTCCAACCAGCCATAATGTTGTGAGAGTGAAATTATGTCTAAGTCCAGCTTTGGTACATTAGAAGCAACTCTGAAACTTAACCTAAGCGTTTTTGGAAGCTACTTTTTGGCTAACTTCTTATAGGAAGGTCTAGGAGCTCTGAAAATGAACGTGCGCGTCTTTCACTCTTCCCGAGGGACTTAGAAGAATTTTGTGATATTTTTTATTAAATGGTGTATAAGGGTATATATATAAATATATTTTATGCACTGTATATGAGCTGGCGATTTCTAAGTCTGTGGTTCCGAGAGGGGGTAACCAGGCTCACTAATAAAGGTCAAGCCACTTGGCTGCCAGAATGCCCTGCTTCAGCACAGACCAGAAAGGCATTGTGATAAGCGTATCCCCGGTATAGTCAGGGGTTAATGGGAGTCGTCCCCGTCCCCCCAGTATACGGCCAGAACCATGGACCCGGTACTTGTGGTTCGGACTGTCTCCAACCAGCCATAATGTTGTGAGAGTGAAATTATGTCTAAGTCCAGCTTTGGTACATTAGAAGCAACTCTGAAACTTAACCTAAGCGTTTTTCGAAGCTACTTTTTGGCTAACTTCTTATAGGAAGGTCTGGAAGCTCTGAAAATGAACGTGCGCGTCTTTCACTCTTCCCGAGGGACTTAGAAGAATTTTGTGATATTTTTTATTAAATGGTGTATAAGGGTATATATATAAATATATTTTATGCACTGTATATGAGCTGGCGATTTCTAAGTCTGTGGTTCTGAGAGGGGGTAACCAGGCTCACTAATAAAGGTCAAGCCACTTGGCTGCCAGAATGCCGTGCTTCAGCACAGACCAGAAAGGCATTGTGATAAGCGTATCCCCGGTATAGTCAGGGGTTAATGGGAGTCGTCCCCGCCCCCCCAGTATACGGCCAGAACCACGGACCCGGTACTTGTGGTTCGGACTGTCTCCAACCAGCCATAATGTTGTGAGAGTAAAATTATGTCTAAGTCCAGCTTTGGTACATTAGAAGCAACTCTGAAACTTAACCTAAGCGTTTTTCGAAGCTACTTTTTGGCTAACTTCTTATAGGAAGGTCTAGGAGCTCTGAAAATGAACGTGCGCGTCTTTCACTCTTCCCGAGGGACTTAGAAGAATTTTGTGATATTTTTTATTAAATGGTGTATAAGGGTATATATATAAATATATTTTATGCACTGTATATGAGCTGGCGATTTCTAAGTCTGTGGTTCCGAGAGGGGGTAACCAGGCTCACTAATAAAGGTCAAGCCACTTGGCTGCCAGAATGCCCTGCTTCAGCACAGACCAGAAAGG
This sequence comes from Ascaphus truei, assembly GCF_040206685.1. Taxonomy (NCBI): domain Eukaryota; kingdom Metazoa; phylum Chordata; class Amphibia; order Anura; family Ascaphidae; genus Ascaphus; species Ascaphus truei. The sequence continues at coordinate 519,970 of NW_027454646.1, read as the reverse complement.
CATTGTGATAAGCGTATCCCCGGTATAGTCAGGGGTTAATGGGAGTCGTCCCCGTCCCCCCAGTATACGGCCAGAACCATGGACCCGGTAATTGTGGTTCGGACTGTCTCCAACCAGCCATAATGTTGTGAGAGTGAAATTATGTCTAAGTCCAGCTTTGGTACATTAGAAGCAACTCTGAAACTTAACCTAAGCGTTTTTCGAAGCTACTTTTTGGCTAACTTCTTACAGTATAGGAAGGTCTAGGAGCTCTGAAAATGAACGTGCGCGTCTTTCACTCTTCCCGAGGGACTTAGAAGAATTTTGTGATATTTTTTATTAAATGGTGTATAAGGGTATATATATAAATATATTTTATGCACTGTATATGAGCTGGCGATTTCTAAGTCTGTGGTTCCGAGAGGGGGTAACCAGGCTCACTAATAAAGGTCAAGCCACTTGGCTGCCAGAATGCCCTGCTTCAGCACAGACCAGAAAGGCATTGTGATAAGCGTATCCCCGGAATAGTCAGGGGTTAATGGGAGTCGTCCCCGTCCCCCCAGTATACGGCCAGAACCATGGACCCGGTACTTGTGGTTCGGACTGTCTCCAACCAGCCATAATGTTGTGAGAGTGAAATTATGTCTAAGTCCAGCTTTGGTACATTAGAAGCAACTCTGAAACTTAACCTAAGCGTTTTTCGAAGCTACTTTTTGGCTAACTTCTTATAGGAAGGTCTAGGAGCTCTGAAAATGAACGTGCGCGTCTTTCACTCTTCCCGAGGGACTTAGAAGAATTTTGTGATATTTTTTATTAAATGGTGTATAAGGGTATATATATAAATATATTTTATGCACTGTATATGAGCTGGCGATTTCTAAGTCTGTGGTTCCGAGAGGGGGTAACCAGGCTCACTAATAAAGGTCAAGCCACTTGGCTGCCAGAATGCCCTGCTTCAGCACAGACCAGAAAGGCATTGTGATAAGCGTATCCCCGGTATAGTCAGGGGTTAATGGGAGTCGTCCCCGCCCCCCCAGTATACGGCCAGAACCATGGACCCGGTACTTGTGGTTCGGACTGTCTCCAACCAGCCATAATGTTGTGAGAGTGAAATTATGTCTAAGTCCAGCTTTGGTACATTAGAAGCAACTCTGAAACTTAACCTAAGCGTTTTTCGAAGCTACTTTTTGGCTAACTTCTTATAGGAAGGTCTAGGAGCTCTGAAAATGAACGTGCGCGTCTTTCACTCTTCCCGAGGGACTTAGAAGAATTTTGTGATATTTTTTATTAAATGGTGTATAAGGGTATATATATAAATATATTTTATGCACTGTATATGAGCTGGCGATTTCTAAGTCTGTGGTTCCGAGAGGGGGTAACCAGGCTCACTAATAAAGGTCAAGCCACTTGGCTGCCAGAATGCCCTGCTTCAGCACAGACCAGAAAGGCATTGTGATAAGCGTATCCCCGGTATAGTCAGGGGTTAATGGGAGTCGTCCCCGTCCCCCCAGTATACGGCCAGAACCATGGACCCGGTACTTGTGGTTCGGACTGTCTCCAACCAGCCATAATGTTGTGAGAGTGAAATTATGTCTAAGTCCAGCTTTGGTACATTAGAAGCAACTCTGAAACTTAACCTAAGCGTTTTTCGAAGCTACTTTTTGGCTAACTTCTTATAGGAAGATCTAGGAGCTCTGAAAATGAACGTGCGCGTCTTTCACTCTTCCCGAGGGACTTAGAAGAATTTTGTGATATTTTTTATTAAATGGTGTATAAGGGTATATATATAAATATATTTTATGCACTGTATATGAGCTGGCGATTTCTAAGTCTGTGGTTCCGAGAGGGGGTAACCAGGCTCACTAATAAAGGTCAAGCCACTTGGCTGCCAGAATGCCCTGCTTCAGCACAGACCAGAAAGGCATTGTGATAAGCGTATCCCCGGTATAGTCAGGGGTTAATGGGAGTCGTCCCCGTCCCCCCAGTATACGACCAGAACCATGGACCCGGTACTTGTGGTTCGGACTGTCTCCAACCAGCCATAATGTTGTGAGAGTGAAATTATGTCTAAGTCCAGCTTTGGTACATTAGAAGCAACTCTGAAACTTAACCTAAGCGTTTTTCGAAGCTACTTTTTGGCTAACTTCTTATAGGAAGGTCTAGGAGCTCTGAAAATGAACGTGCGCGTCTTTCACTCTTCCCGAGGGACTTAGAAGAATTTTGTGATATTTTTTATTAAATGGTGTATAAGGGTATATATATAAATATATTTTATGCACTGTATATGAGCTGGCGATTTCTAAGTCTGTGGTTCCGAGAGGGGGTAACCAGGCTCACTAATAAAGGTCAAGCCACTTGGCTGCCAGAATGCCCTGCTTCAGCACAGACCAGAAAGGCATTGTGATAAGCGTATCCCCGGTATAGTCAGGGGTTAATGGGAGTCGTCCCCGTCCCCCCAGTATACGGCCAGAACCATGGACCCGGTACTTGTGGTTCGGACTGTCTCCAACCAGCCATAATGTTGTGAGAGTGAAATTATGTCTAAGTCCAGCTTTGATACATTAGAAGCAACTCTGAAACTTAACCTAAGCGTTTTTCGAAGCTACTTTTTGGCTAACTTCTTATAGGAAGATCTAGGAGCTCTGAAAATGAACGTGCGCGTCTTTCACTCTTCCCGAGGGACTTAGAAGAATTTTGTGATATTTTTTATTAAATGGTGTATAAGGGTATATATATAAATATATTTTATGCACTGTATATGAGCTGGCGATTTCTAAGTCTGTGGTTCCGAGAGGGGGTAACCAGGCTCACTAATAAAGGTCAAGCCACTTGGCTGCCAGAATGCCCTGCTTCAGCACAGACCAGAAAGGCATTGTGATAAGCGTATCCCCGGTATAGTCAGGGGTTAATGGGAGTCGTCCCCGTCCCCCCAGTATACGGCCAGAACCATGGACCCGGTACTTGTGGTTCGGACAGTCTCCAACCAGCCATAATGTTGTGAGAGTGAAATTATGTCTAAGTCCAGCTTTGGTACATTAGAAGCAACTCTGAAACTTAACCTAAGCGTTTTTCGAAGCTACTTTTTGGCTAACTTCTTATAGGAAGGTCTAGGAGCTCTGAAAATGAACGTGCGCGTCTTTCACTCTTCCCGAGGGACTTAGAAGAATTTTGTGATATTTTTTATTAAATGGTGTATAAGGGTATATATATAAATATATTTTATGCACTGTATATGAGCTGGCGATTTCTAAGTCTGTGGTTCCGAGAGGGGGTAACCAGGCTCACTAATAAAGGTCAAGCCACTTGGCTGCCAGAATGCCGTGCTTCAGCACAGACCAGAAAGGCATTGTGATAAGCGTATCCCCGGTATAGTCAGGGGTTAATGGGAGTCGTCCCCGTCCCCCCAGTATACGGCCAGAACCATGGACCCGGTAATTGTGGTTCGGACTGTCTCCAACCAGCCATAATGTTGTGAGAGTGAAATTATGTCTAAGTCCAGCTTTGATACATTAGAAGCAACTCTGAAACTTAACCTAAGCGTTTTTCGAAGCTACTTTTTGGCTAACTTCTTATAGGAAGGTCTGGAAGCTCTGAAAATGAACGTGCGCGTCTTTCACTCTTCCCGAGGGACTTAGAAGAATTTTGTGATATTTTTTATTAAATGGTGTATAAGGGTATATATATAAATATATTTTATGCACTGTATATGAGCTGGCGATTTCTAAGTCTGTGGTTCTGAGAGGGGGTAACCAGGCTCACTAATAAAGGTCAAGCCACTTGGCTGCCAGAATGCCGTGCTTCAGCACAGACCAGAAAGGCATTGTGATAAGCGTATCCCCGGTATAGTCAGGGGTTAATGGGAGTCGTCCCCGCCCCCCCAGTATACGGCCAGAACCACGGACCCGGTACTTGTGGTTCGGACTGTCTCCAACCAGCCATAATGTTGTGAGAGTAAAATTATGTCTAAGTCCAGCTTTGGTACATTAGAAGCAACTCTGAAACTTAACCTAAGCGTTTTTCGAAGCTACTTTTTGGCTAACTTCTTATAGGAAGGTCTAGGAGCTCTGAAAATGAACGTGCGCGTCTTTCACTCTTCCCGAGGGACTTAGAAGAATTTTGTGATATTTTTTATTAAATGGTGTATAAGGGTATATATATAAATATATTTTATGCACTGTATATGAGCTGGCGATTTCTAAGTCTGTGGTTCCGAGAGGGGGTAACCAGGCTCACTAATAAAGGTCAAGCCACTTGGCTGCCAGAATGCCCTGCTTCAGCACAGACCAGAAAGGCATTGTGATAAGCGTATCCCCGGTATAGTCAGGGGTTAATGGGAGTCGTCCCCGTCCCCCCAGTATACGACCAGAACCATGGACCCGGTACTTGTGGTTCGGACTGTCTCCAACCAGCCATAATGTTGTGAGAGTGAAATTATGTCTAAGTCCAGCTTTGGTACATTAGAAGCAACTCTGAAACTTAACCTAAGCGTTTTTCGAAGCTACTTTTTGGCTAACTTCTTATAGGAAGGTCTAGGAGCTCTGAAAATGAACGTGCGCGTCTTTCACTCTTCCCGAGGGACTTAGAAGAATTTTGTGATATTTTTTATTAAATGGTGTATAAGGGTATATATATAAATATATTTTATGCACTGTATATGAGCTGGCGATTTCTAAGTCTGTGGTTCCGAGAGGGGGTAACCAGGCTCACTAATAAAGGTCAAGCCACTTGGCTGCCAGAATGCCCTGCTTCAGCACAGACCAGAAAGGCATTGTGATAAGCGTATCCCCGGTATAGTCAGGGGTTAATGGGAGTCGTCCCCGTCCCCCCAGTATACGGCCAGAACCATGGACCCGGTACTTGTGGTTCGGACTGTCTCCAACCAGCCATAATGTTGTGAGAGTGAAATTATGTCTAAGTCCAGCTTTGATACATTAGAAGCAACTCTGAAACTTAACCTAAGCGTTTTTCGAAGCTACTTTTTGGCTAACTTCTTATAGGAAGATCTAGGAGCTCTGAAAATGAACGTGCGCGTCTTTCACTCTTCCCGAGGGACTTAGAAGAATTTTGTGATATTTTTTATTAAATGGTGTATAAGGGTATATATATAAATATATTTTATGCACTGTATATGAGCTGGCGATTTCTAAGTCTGTGGTTCCGAGAGGGGGTAACCAGGCTCACTAATAAAGGTCAAGCCACTTGGCTGCCAGAATGCCCTGCTTCAGCACAGACCAGAAAGGCATTGTGATAAGCGTATCCCCGGTATAGTCAGGGGTTAATGGGAGTCGTCCCCGTCCCCCCAGTATACGGCCAGAACCATGGACCCGGTACTTGTGGTTCGGACAGTCTCCAACCAGCCATAATGTTGTGAGAGTGAAATTATGTCTAAGTCCAGCTTTGGTACATTAGAAGCAACTCTGAAACTTAACCTAAGCGTTTTTCGAAGCTACTTTTTGGCTAACTTCTTATAGGAAGGTCTAGGAGCTCTGAAAATGAACGTGCGCGTCTTTCACTCTTCCCGAGGGACTTAGAAGAATTTTGTGATATTTTTTATTAAATGGTGTATAAGGGTATATATATAAATATATTTTATGCACTGTATATGAGCTGGCGATTTCTAAGTCTGTGGTTCCGAGAGGGGGTAACCAGGCTCACTAATAAAGGTCAAGCCACTTGGCTGCCAGAATGCCGTGCTTCAGCACAGACCAGAAAGGCATTGTGATAAGCGTATCCCCGGTATAGTCAGGGGTTAATGGGAGTCGTCCCCGTCCCCCCAGTATACGGCCAGAACCATGGACCCGGTAATTGTGGTTCGGACTGTCTCCAACCAGCCATAATGTTGTGAGAGTGAAATTATGTCTAAGTCCAGCTTTGATACATTAGAAGCAACTCTGAAACTTAACCTAAGCGTTTTTCGAAGCTACTTTTTGGCTAACTTCTTATAGGAAGGTCTGGAAGCTCTGAAAATGAACGTGCGCGTCTTTCACTCTTCCCGAGGGACTTAGAAGAATTTTGTGATATTTTTTATTAAATGGTGTATAAGGGTATATATATAAATATATTTTATGCACTGTATATGAGCTGGCGATTTCTAAGTCTGTGGTTCTGAGAGGGGGTAACCAGGCTCACTAATAAAGGTCAAGCCACTTGGCTGCCAGAATGCCGTGCTTCAGCACAGACCAGAAAGGCATTGTGATAAGCGTATCCCCGGTATAGTCAGGGGTTAATGGGAGTCGTCCCCGCCCCCCCAGTATACGGCCAGAACCACGGACCCGGTACTTGTGGTTCGGACTGTCTCCAACCAGCCATAATGTTGTGAGAGTAAAATTATGTCTAAGTCCAGCTTTGGTACATTAGAAGCAACTCTGAAACTTAACCTAAGCGTTTTTCGAAGCTACTTTTTGGCTAACTTCTTATAGGAAGGTCTAGGAGCTCTGAAAATGAACGTGCGCGTCTTTCACTCTTCCCGAGGGACTTAGAAGAATTTTGTGATATTTTTTATTAAATGGTGTATAAGGGTATATATATAAATATATTTTATGCACTGTATATGAGCTGGCGATTTCTAAGTCTGTGGTTCCGAGAGGGGGTAACCAGGCTCACTAATAAAGGTCAAGCCACTTGGCTGCCAGAATGCCCTGCTTCAGCACAGACCAGAAAGGCATTGTGATAAGCGTATCCCCGGTATAGTCAGGGGTTAATGGGAGTCGTCCCCGTCCCCCCAGTATACGGCCAGAACCATGGACCCGGTAATTGTGGTTCGGACTGTCTCCAACCAGCCATAATGTTGTGAGAGTGAAATTATGTCTAAGTCCAGCTTTGGTACATTAGAAGCAACTCTGAAACTTAACCTAAGCGTTTTTCGAAGCTACTTTTTGGCTAACTTCTTACAGTATAGGAAGGTCTAGGAGCTCTGAAAATGAACGTGCGCGTCTTTCACTCTTCCCGAGGGACTTAGAAGAATTTTGTGATATTTTTTATTAAATGGTGTATAAGGGTATATATATAAATATATTTTATGCACTGTATATGAGCTGGCGATTTCTAAGTCTGTGGTTCCGAGAGGGGGTAACCAGGCTCACTAATAAAGGTCAAGCCACTTGGCTGCCAGAATGCCCTGCTTCAGCACAGACCAGAAAGGCATTGTGATAAGCGTATCCCCGGAATAGTCAGGGGTTAATGGGAGTCGTCCCCGTCCCCCCAGTATACGGCCAGAACCATGGACCCGGTACTTGTGGTTCGGACTGTCTCCAACCAGCCATAATGTTGTGAGAGTGAAATTATGTCTAAGTCCAGCTTTGGTACATTAGAAGCAACTCTGAAACTTAACCTAAGCGTTTTTCGAAGCTACTTTTTGGCTAACTTCTTATAGGAAGGTCTAGGAGCTCTGAAAATGAACGTGCGCGTCTTTCACTCTTCCCGAGGGACTTAGAAGAATTTTGTGATATTTTTTATTAAATGGTGTATAAGGGTATATATATAAATATATTTTATGCACTGTATATGAGCTGGCGATTTCTAAGTCTGTGGTTCCGAGAGGGGGTAACCAGGCTCACTAATAAAGGTCAAGCCACTTGGCTGCCAGAATGCCCTGCTTCAGCACAGACCAGAAAGGCATTGTGATAAGCGTATCCCCGGTATAGTCAGGGGTTAATGGGAGTCGTCCCCGCCCCCCCAGTATACGGCCAGAACCATGGACCCGGTACTTGTGGTTCGGACTGTCTCCAACCAGCCATAATGTTGTGAGAGTGAAATTATGTCTAAGTCCAGCTTTGGTACATTAGAAGCAACTCTGAAACTTAACCTAAGCGTTTTTCGAAGCTACTTTTTGGCTAACTTCTTATAGGAAGGTCTAGGAGCTCTGAAAATGAACGTGCGCGTCTTTCACTCTTCCCGAGGGACTTAGAAGAATTTTGTGATATTTTTTATTAAAATGGTGTATAAGGGTATATATATAAATATATTTTATGCACTGTATATGAGCTGGCGATTTCTAAGTCTGTGGTTCCGAGAGGGGGTAACCAGGCTCACTAATAAAGGTCAAGCCACTTGGCTGCCAGAATGCCCTGCTTCAGCACAGACCAGAAAGGCATTGTGATAAGCGTATCCCCGGTATAGTCAGGGGTTAATGGGAGTCGTCCCCGTCCCCCCAGTATACGGCCAGAACCATGGACCCGGTACTTGTGGTTCGGACTGTCTCCAACCAGCCATAATGTTGTGAGAGTGAAATTATGTCTAAGTCCAGCTTTGGTACATTAGAAGCAACTCTGAAACTTAACCTAAGCGTTTTTCGAAGCTACTTTTTGGCTAACTTCTTATAGGAAGGTCTAGGAGCTCTGAAAATGAACGTGCGCGTCTTTCACTCTTCCCGAGGGACTTAGAAGAATTTTGTGATATTTTTTATTAAATGGTGTATAAGGGTATATATATAAATATATTTTATGCACTGTATATGAGCTGGCGATTTCTAAGTCTGTGGTTCCGAGAGGGGGTAACCAGGCTCACTAATAAAGGTCAAGCCACTTGGCTGCCAGAATGCCCTGCTTCAGCACAGACCAGAAAGGCATTGTGATAAGCGTATCCCCGGTATAGTCAGGGGTTAATGGGAGTCGTCCCCGTCCCCCCAGTATACGGCCAGAACCATGGACCCGGTACTTGTGGTTCGGACTGTCTCCAACCAGCCATAATGTTGTGAGAGTGAAATTATGTCTAAGTCCAGCTTTGATACATTAGAAGCAACTCTGAAACTTAACCTAAGCGTTTTTCGAAGCTACTTTTTGGCTAACTTCTTATAGGAAGATCTAGGAGCTCTGAAAATGAACGTGCGCGTCTTTCACTCTTCCCGAGGGACTTAGAAGAATTTTGTGATATTTTTTATTAAATGGTGTATAAGGGTATATATATAAATATATTTTATGCACTGTATATGAGCTGGCGATTTCTAAGTCTGTGGTTCCGAGAGGGGGTAACCAGGCTCACTAATAAAGGTCAAGCCACTTGGCTGCCAGAATGCCCTGCTTCAGCACAGACCAGAAAGGCATTGTGATAAGCGTATCCCCGGTATAGTCAGGGGTTAATGGGAGTCGTCCCCGTCCCCCCAGTATACGGCCAGAACCATGGACCCGGTACTTGTGGTTCGGACAGTCTCCAACCAGCCATAATGTTGTGAGAGTGAAATTATGTCTAAGTCCAGCTTTGGTACATTAGAAGCAACTCTGAAACTTAACCTAAGCGTTTTTCGAAGCTACTTTTTGGCTAACTTCTTATAGGAAGGTCTAGGAGCTCTGAAAATGAACGTGCGCGTCTTTCACTCTTCCCGAGGGACTTAGAAGAATTTTGTGATATTTTTTATTAAATGGTGTATAAGGGTATATATATAAATATATTTTATGCACTGTATATGAGCTGGCGATTTCTAAGTCTGTGGTTCCGAGAGGGGGTAACCAGGCTCACTAATAAAGGTCAAGCCACTTGGCTGCCAGAATGCCGTGCTTCAGCACAGACCAGAAAGGCATTGTGATAAGCGTATCCCCGGTATAGTCAGGGGTTAATGGGAGTCGTCCCCGTCCCCCCAGTATACGGCCAGAACCATGGACCCGGTAATTGTGGTTCGGACTGTCTCCAACCAGCCATAATGTTGTGAGAGTGAAATTATGTCTAAGTCCAGCTTTGATACATTAGAAGCAACTCTGAAACTTAACCTAAGCGTTTTTCGAAGCTACTTTTTGGCTAACTTCTTATAGGAAGATCTAGGAGCTCTGAAAATGAACGTGCGCGTCTTTCACTCTTCCCGAGGGACTTAGAAGAATTTTGTGATATTTTTTATTAAATGGTGTATAAGGGTATATATATAAATATATTTTATGCACTGTATATGAGCTGGCGATTTCTAAGTCTGTGGTTCCGAGAGGGGGTAACCAGGCTCACTAATAAAGGTCAAGCCACTTGGCTGCCAGAATGCCCTGCTTCAGCACAGACCAGAAAGGCATTGTGATAAGCGTATCCCCGGTATAGTCAGGGGTTAATGGGAGTCGTCCCCGTCCCCCCAGTATACGGCCAGAACCATGGACCCGGTACTTGTGGTTCGGACTGTCTCCAACCAGCCATAATGTTGTGAGAGTGAAATTATGTCTAAGTCCAGCTTTGGTACATTAGAAGCAACTCTGAAACTTAACCTAAGCGTTTTTCGAAGCTACTTTTTGGCTAACTTCTTATAGGAAGGTCTAGGAGCTCTGAAAATGAACGTGCGCGTCTTTCACTCTTCCCGAGGGACTTAGAAGAATTTTGTGATATTTTTTATTAAATGGTGTATAAGGGTATATATATAAATATATTTTATGCACTGTATATGAGCTGGCGATTTCTAAGTCTGTGGTTCTGAGAGGGGGTAACCAGGCTCACTAATAAAGGTCAAGCCACTTGGCTGCCAGAATGCCGTGCTTCAGCACAGACCAGAAAGGCATTGTGATAAGCGTATCCCCGGTATAGTCAGGGGTTAATGGGAGTCGTCCCCGCCCCCCCAGTATACGGCCAGAACCATGGACCCGGTACTTGTGGTTCGGACTGTCTCCAACCAGCCATAATGTTGTGAGAGTGAAATTATGTCTAAGTCCAGCTTTGGTACATTAGAAGCAACTCTGAAACTTAACCTAAGCGTTTTTGGAAGCTACTTTTTGGCTAACTTCTTATAGGAAGGTCTAGGAGCTCTGAAAATGAACGTGCGCGTCTTTCACTCTTCCCGAGGGACTTAGAAGAATTTTGTGATATTTTTTATTAAATGGTGTATAAGGGTATATATATAAATATATTTTATGCACTGTATATGAGCTGGCGATTTCTAAGTCTGTGGTTCCGAGAGGGGGTAACCAGGCTCACTAATAAAGGTCAAGCCACTTGGCTGCCAGAATGCCCTGCTTCAGCACAGACCAGAAAGGCATTGTGATAAGCGTATCCCCGGTATAGTCAGGGGTTAATGGGAGTCGTCCCCGTCCCCCCAGTATACGGCCAGAACCATGGACCCGGTACTTGTGGTTCGGACTGTCTCCAACCAGCCATAATGTTGTGAGAGTGAAATTATGTCTAAGTCCAGCTTTGGTACATTAGAAGCAACTCTGAAACTTAACCTAAGCGTTTTTCGAAGCTACTTTTTGGCTAACTTCTTATAGGAAGGTCTGGAAGCTCTGAAAATGAACGTGCGCGTCTTTCACTCTTCCCGAGGGACTTAGAAGAATTTTGTGATATTTTTTATTAAATGGTGTATAAGGGTATATATATAAATATATTTTATGCACTGTATATGAGCTGGCGATTTCTAAGTCTGTGGTTCTGAGAGGGGGTAACCAGGCTCACTAATAAAGGTCAAGCCACTTGGCTGCCAGAATGCCGTGCTTCAGCACAGACCAGAAAGGCATTGTGATAAGCGTATCCCCGGTATAGTCAGGGGTTAATGGGAGTCGTCCCCGCCCCCCCAGTATACGGCCAGAACCACGGACCCGGTACTTGTGGTTCGGACTGTCTCCAACAAGCCATAATGTTGTGAGAGTGAAATTATGTCTAAGTCCAGCTTTGGTACATTAGAAGCAACTCTGAAACTTAACCTAAGCGTTTTTCGAAGCTACTTTTTGGCTAACTTCTTATAGGAAGGTCTAGGAGCTCTGAAAATGAACGTGCGCGTCTTTCACTCTTCCCGAGGGACTTAGAAGAATTTTGTGATATTTTTTATTAAATGGTGTATAAGGGTATATATATAAATATATTTTATGCACTGTATATGAGCTGGCGATTTCTAAGTCTGTGGTTCCGAGAGGGGGTAACCAGGCTCACTAATAAAGGTCAAGCCACTTGGCTGCCAGAATGCCCTGCTTCAGCACAGACCAGAAAGGCATTGTGATAAGCGTATCCCCGGTATAGTCAGGGGTTAATGGGAGTCGTCCCCGTCCCCCCAGTATACGGCCAGAACCATGGACCCGGTAATTGTGGTTCGGACTGTCTCCAACCAGCCATAATGTTGTGAGAGTGAAATTATGTCTAAGTCCAGCTTTGGTACATTAGAAGCAACTCTGAAACTTAACCTAAGCGTTTTTCGAAGCTACTTTTTGGCTAACTTCTTACAGTATAGGAAGGTCTAGGAGCTCTGAAAATGAACGTGCGCGTCTTTCACTCTTCCCGAGGGACTTAGAAGAATTTTGTGATATTTTTTATTAAATGGTGTATAAGGGTATATATATAAATATATTTTATGCACTGTATATGAGCTGGCGATTTCTAAGTCTGTGGTTCCGAGAGGGGGTAACCAGGCTCACTAATAAAGGTCAAGCCACTTGGCTGCCAGAATGCCCTGCTTCAGCACAGACCAGAAAGGCATTGTGATAAGCGTATCCCCGGAATAGTCAGGGGTTAATGGGAGTCGTCCCCGTCCCCCCAGTATACGGCCAGAACCATGGACCCGGTACTTGTGGTTCGGACTGTCTCCAACCAGCCATAATGTTGTGAGAGTGAAATTATGTCTAAGTCCAGCTTTGGTACATTAGAAGCAACTCTGAAACTTAACCTAAGCGTTTTTCGAAGCTACTTTTTGGCTAACTTCTTATAGGAAGGTCTAGGAGCTCTGAAAATGAACGTGCGCGTCTTTCACTCTTCCCGAGGGACTTAGAAGAATTTTGTGATATTTTTTATTAAATGGTGTATAAGGGTATATATATAAATATATTTTATGCACTGTATATGAGCTGGCGATTTCTAAGTCTGTGGTTCCGAGAGGGGGTAACCAGGCTCACTAATAAAGGTCAAGCCACTTGGCTGCCAGAATGCCCTGCTTCAGCACAGACCAGAAAGGCATTGTGATAAGCGTATCCCCGGTATAGTCAGGGGTTAATGGGAGTCGTCCCCGCCCCCCCAGTATACGGCCAGAACCATGGACCCGGTACTTGTGGTTCGGACTGTCTCCAACCAGCCATAATGTTGTGAGAGTGAAATTATGTCTAAGTCCAGCTTTGGTACATTAGAAGCAACTCTGAAACTTAACCTAAGCGTTTTTCGAAGCTACTTTTTGGCTAACTTCTTATAGGAAGGTCTAGGAGCTCTGAAAATGAACGTGCGCGTCTTTCACTCTTCCCGAGGGACTTAGAAGAATTTTGTGATATTTTTTATTAAATGGTGTATAAGGGTATATATATAAATATATTTTATGCACTGTATATGAGCTGGCGATTTCTAAGTCTGTGGTTCCGAGAGGGGGTAACCAGGCTCACTAATAAAGGTCAAGCCACTTGGCTGCCAGAATGCCGTGCTTCAGCACAGACCAGAAAGGCATTGTGATAAGCGTATCCCCGGTATAGTCAGGGGTTAATGGGAGTCGTCCCCGTCCCCCCAGTATACGGCCAGAACCATGGACCCGGTAATTGTGGTTCGGACTGTCTCCAACCAGCCATAATGTTGTGAGAGTGAAATTATGTCTAAGTCCAGCTTTGGTACATTAGAAGCAACTCTGAAACTTAACCTAAGCGTTTTTCGAAGCTACTTTTTGGCTAACTTCTTATAGGAAGGTCTAGGAGCTCTGCAAATGAACGTGCGCGTCTTTCACTCTTCCCGAGGGACTTAGAAGAATTTTGTGATATTTTTTATTAAATGGTGTATAAGGGTATATATATAAATATATTTTATGCACTGTATATGAGCTGGCGATTTCTAAGTCTGTGGTTCCGAGAGGGGGTAACCAGGCTCACTAATAAAGGTCAAGCCACTTGGCTGCCAGAATGCCCTGCTTCAGCACAGACCAGAAAGGCATTGTGATAAGCGTATCCCCGGTATAGTCAGGGGTTAATGGGAGTCGTCCCCGTCCCCCCAGTATACGACCAGAACCATGGACCCGGTACTTGTGGTTCGGACTGTCTCCAACCAGCCATAATGTTGTGAGAGTGAAATTATGTCTAAGTCCAGCTTTGGTACATTAGAAGCAACTCTGAAACTTAACCTAAGCGTTTTTCGAAGCTACTTTTTGGCTAACTTCTTATAGGAAGGTCTAGGAGCTCTGAAAATGAACGTGCGCGTCTTTCACTCTTCCCGAGGGACTTAGAAGAATTTTGTGATATTTTTTATTAAATGGTGTATAAGGGTATATATATAAATATATTTTATGCACTGTATATGAGCTGGCGATTTCTAAGTCTGTGGTTCCGAGAGGGGGTAACCAGGCTCACTAATAAAGGTCAAGCCACTTGGCTGCCAGAATGCCCTGCTTCAGCACAGACCAGAAAGGCATTGTGATAAGCGTATCCCCGGTATAGTCAGGGGTTAATGGGAGTCGTCCCCGTCCCCCCAGTATACGGCCAGAACCATGGACCCGGTACTTGTGGTTCGGACTGTCTCCAACCAGCCATAATGTTGTGAGAGTGAAATTATGTCTAAGTCCAGCTTTGGTACATTAGAAGCAACTCTGAAACTTAACCTAAGCGTTTTTCGAAGCTACTTTTTGGCTAACTTCTTATAGGAAGATCTAGGAGCTCTGAAAATGAACGTGCGCGTCTTTCACTCTTCCCGAGGGACTTAGAAGAATTTTGTGATATTTTTTATTAAATGGTGTATAAGGGTATATATATAAATATATTTTATGCACTGTATATGAGCTGGCGATTTCTAAGTCTGTGGTTCCGAGAGGGGGTAACCAGGCTCACTAATAAAGGTCAAGCCACTTGGCTGCCAGAATGCCCTGCTTCAGCACAGACCAGAAAGGCATTGTGATAAGCGTATCCCCGGTATAGTCAGGGGTTAATGGGAGTCGTCCCCGTCCCCCCAGTATACGGCCAGAACCATGGACCCGGTACTTGTGGTTCGGACTGTCTCCAACCAGCCATAATGTTGTGAGAGTGAAATTATGTCTAAGTCCAGCTTTGGTACATTAGAAGCAACTCTGAAACTTAACCTAAGCGTTTTTCGAAGCTACTTTTTGGCTAACTTCTTATAGGAAGATCTAGGAGCTCTGAAAATGAACGTGCGCGTCTTTCACTCTTCCCGAGGGACTTAGAAGAATTTTGTGATATTTTTTATTAAATGGTGTATAAGGGTATATATATAAATATATTTTATGCACTGTATATGAGCTGGCGATTTCTAAGTCTGTGGTTCCGAGAGGGGGTAACCAGGCTCACTAATAAAGGTCAAGCCACTTGGCTGCCAGAATGCCCTGCTTCAGCACAGACCAGAAAGGCATTGTGATAAGCGTATCCCCGGTATAGTCAGGGGTTAATGGGAGTCGTCCCCGTCCCCCCAGTATACGGCCAGAACCATGGACCCGGTACTTGTGGTTCGGACTGTCTCCAACCAGCCATAATGTTGTGAGAGTGAAATTATGTCTAAGTCCAGCTTTGGTACATTAGAAGCAACTCTGAAACTTAACCTAAGCGTTTTTCGAAGCTACTTTTTGGCTAACTTCTTATAGGAAGGTCTAGGAGCTCTGAAAATGAACGTGCGCGTCTTTCACTCTTCCCGAGGGACTTAGAAGAATTGTGTGATATTTTTTATTAAATGGTGTATAAGGGTATATATATAAATATATTTTATGCACTGTATATGAGCTGGCGATTTCTAAGTCTGTGGTTCCGAGAGGGGGTAACCAGGCTCACTAATAAAGGTCAAGCCACTTGGCTGCCAGAATGCCCTGCTTCAGCACAGACCAGAAAGGCATTGTGATAAGCGTATCCCCGGTATAGTCAGGGGTTAATGGGAGTCGTCCCCGTCCCCCCAGTATACGGCCAGAACCATGGACCCGGTACTTGTGGTTCGGACTGTCTCCAACCAGCCATAATGTTGTGAGAGTGAAATTATGTCTAAGTCCAGCTTTGGTACATTAGAAGCAACTCTGAAACTTAACCTAAGCGTTTTTCGAAGCTACTTTTTGGCTAACTTCTTATAGGAAGGTCTGGAAGCTCTGAAAATGAACGTGCGCGTCTTTCACTCTTCCCGAGGGACTTAGAAGAATTTTGTGATATTTTTTATTAAATGGTGTATAAGGGTATATATATAAATATATTTTATGCACTGTATATGAGCTGGCGATTTCTAAGTCTGTGGTTCTGAGAGGGGGTAACCAGGCTCACTAATAAAGGTCAAGCCACTTGGCTGCCAGAATGCCGTGCTTCAGCACAGACCAGAAAGGCATTGTGATAAGCGTATCCCCGGTATAGTCAGGGGTTAATGGGAGTCGTCCCCGCCCCCCCAGTATACGGCCAGAACCACGGACCCGGTACTTGTGGTTCGGACTGTCTCCAACCAGCCATAATGTTGTGAGAGTGAAATTATGTCTAAGTCCAGCTTTGGTACATTAGAAGCAACTCTGAAACTTAACCTAAGCGTTTTTCGAAGCTACTTTTTGGCTAACTTCTTATAGGAAGGTCTAGGAGCTCTGAAAATGAACGTGCGCGTCTTTCACTCTTCCCGAGGGACTTAGAAGAATTTTGTGATATTTTTTATTAAATGGTGTATAAGGGTATATATATAAATATATTTTATGCACTGTATATGAGCTGGCGATTTCTAAGTCTGTGGTTCCGAGAGGGGGTAACCAGGCTCACTAATAAAGGTCAAGCCACTTGGCTGCCAGAATGCCCTGCTTCAGCACAGACCAGAAAGGCATTGTGATAAGCGTATCCCCGGTATAGTCAGGGGTTAATGGGAGTCGTCCCCGTCCCCCCAGTATACGGCCAGAACCATGGACCCGGTAATTGTGGTTCGGACTGTCTCCAACCAGCCATAATGTTGTGAGAGTGAAATTATGTCTAAGTCCAGCTTTGGTACATTAGAAGCAACTCTGAAACTTAACCTAAGCGTTTTTCGAAGCTACTTTTTGGCTAACTTCTTACAGTATAGGAAGGTCTAGGAGCTCTGAAAATGAACGTGCGCGTCTTTCACTCTTCCCGAGGGACTTAGAAGAATTTTGTGATATTTTTTATTAAATGGTGTATAAGGGTATATATATAAATATATTTTATGCACTGTATATGAGCTGGCGATTTCTAAGTCTGTGGTTCCGAGAGGGGGTAACCAGGCTCACTAATAAAGGTCAAGCCACTTGGCTGCCAGAATGCCCTGCTTCAGCACAGACCAGAAAGGCATTGTGATAAGCGTATCCCCGGAATAGTCAGGGGTTAATGGGAGTCGTCCCCGTCCCCCCAGTATACGGCCAGAACCATGGACCCGGTACTTGTGGTTCGGACTGTCTCCAACCAGCCATAATGTTGTGAGAGTGAAATTATGTCTAAGTCCAGCTTTGGTACATTAGAAGCAACTCTGAAACTTAACCTAAGCGTTTTTCGAAGCTACTTTTTGGCTAACTTCTTATAGGAAGGTCTAGGAGCTCTGAAAATGAACGTGCGCGTCTTTCACTCTTCCCGAGGGACTTAGAAGAATTTTGTGATATTTTTTATTAAATGGTGTATAAGGGTATATATATAAATATATTTTATGCACTGTATATGAGCTGGCGATTTCTAAGTCTGTGGTTCCGAGAGGGGGTAACCAGGCTCACTAATAAAGGTCAAGCCACTTGGCTGCCAGAATGCCCTGCTTCAGCACAGACCAGAAAGGCATTGTGATAAGCGTATCCCCGGTATAGTCAGGGGTTAATGGGAGTCGTCCCCGTCCCCCCAGTATACGGCCAGAACCATGGACCCGGTACTTGTGGTTCGGACTGTCTCCAACCAGCCATAATGTTGTGAGAGTGAAATTATGTCTAAGTCCAGCTTTGGTACATTAGAAGCAACTCTGAAACTTAACCTAAGCGTTTTTCGAAGCTACTTTTTGGCTAACTTCTTATAGGAAGATCTAGGAGCTCTGAAAATGAACGTGCGCGTCTTTCACTCTTCCCGAGGGACTTAGAAGAATTTTGTGATATTTTTTATTAAATGGTGTATAAGGGTATATATATAAATATATTTTATGCACTGTATATGAGCTGGCGATTTCTAAGTCTGTGGTTCCGAGAGGGGGTAACCAGGCTCACTAATAAAGGTCAAGCCACTTGGCTGCCAGAATGCCCTGCTTCAGCACAGACCAGAAAGGCATTGTGATAAGCGTATCCCCGGTATAGTCAGGGGTTAATGGGAGTCGTCCCCGTCCCCCCAGTATACGGCCAGAACCATGGACCCGGTACTTGTGGTTCGGACTGTCTCCAACCAGCCATAATGTTGTGAGAGTGAAATTATGTCTAAGTCCAGCTTTGGTACATTAGAAGCAACTCTGAAACTTAACCTAAGCGTTTTTCGAAGCTACTTTTTGGCTAACTTCTTATAGGAAGATCTAGGAGCTCTGAAAATGAACGTGCGCGTCTTTCACTCTTCCCGAGGGACTTAGAAGAATTTTGTGATATTTTTTATTAAATGGTGTATAAGGGTATATATATAAATATATTTTATGCACTGTATATGAGCTGGCGATTTCTAAGTCTGTGGTTCCGAGAGGGGGTAACCAGGCTCACTAATAAAGGTCAAGCCACTTGGCTGCCAGAATGCCCTGCTTCAGCACAGACCAGAAAGGCATTGTGATAAGCGTATCCCCGGTATAGTCAGGGGTTAATGGGAGTCGTCCCCGTCCCCCCAGTATACGGCCAGAACCATGGACCCGGTACTTGTGGTTCGGACTGTCTCCAACCAGCCATAATGTTGTGAGAGTGAAATTATGTCTAAGTCCAGCTTTGGTACATTAGAAGCAACTCTGAAACTTAACCTAAGCGTTTTTCGAAGCTACTTTTTGGCTAACTTCTTATAGGAAGATCTAGGAGCTCTGAAAATGAACGTGCGCGTCTTTCACTCTTCCCGAGGGACTTAGAAGAATTTTGTGATATTTTTTATTAAATGGTGTATAAGGGTATATATATAAATATATTTTATGCACTGTATATGAGCTGGCGATTTCTAAGTCTGTGGTTCCGAGAGGGGGTAACCAGGCTCACTAATAAAGGTCAAGCCACTTGGCTGCCAGAATGCCCTGCTTCAGCACAGACCAGAAAGGCATTGTGATAAGCGTATCCCCGGTATAGTCAGGGGTTAATGGGAGTCGTCCCCGTCCCCCCAGTATACGGCCAGAACCATGGACCCGGTACTTGTGGTTCGGACTGTCTCCAACCAGCCATAATGTTGTGAGAGTGAAATTATGTCTAAGTCCAGCTTTGGTACATTAGAAGCAACTCTGAAACTTAACCTAAGCGTTTTTCGAAGCTACTTTTTGGCTAACTTCTTATAGGAAGGTCTAGGAGCTCTGAAAATGAACGTGCGCGTCTTTCACTCTTCCCGAGGGACTTAGAAGAATTGTGTGATATTTTTTATTAAATGGTGTATAAGGGTATATATATAAATATATTTTATGCACTGTATATGAGCTGGCGATTTCTAAGTCTGTGGTTCCGAGAGGGGGTAACCAGGCTCACTAATAAAGGTCAAGCCACTTGGCTGCCAGAATGCCCTGCTTCAGCACAGACCAGAAAGGCATTGTGATAAGCGTATCCCCGGTATAGTCAGGGGTTAATGGGAGTCGTCCCCGTCCCCCCAGTATACGGCCAGAACCATGGACCCGGTACTTGTGGTTCGGACTGTCTCCAACCAGCCATAATGTTGTGAGAGTGAAATTATGTCTAAGTCCAGCTTTGGTACATTAGAAGCAACTCTGAAACTTAACCTAAGCGTTTTTCGAAGCTACTTTTTGGCTAACTTCTTATAGGAAGGTCTGGAAGCTCTGAAAATGAACGTGCGCGTCTTTCACTCTTCCCGAGGGACTTAGAAGAATTTTGTGATATTTTTTATTAAATGGTGTATAAGGGTATATATATAAATATATTTTATGCACTGTATATGAGCTGGCGATTTCTAAGTCTGTGGTTCTGAGAGGGGGTAACCAGGCTCACTAATAAAGGTCAAGCCACTTGGCTGCCAGAATGCCGTGCTTCAGCACAGACCAGAAAGGCATTGTGATAAGCGTATCCCCGGTATAGTCAGGGGTTAATGGGAGTCGTCCCCGCCCCCCCAGTATACGGCCAGAACCACGGACCCGGTACTTGTGGTTCGGACTGTCTCCAACCAGCCATAATGTTGTGAGAGTGAAATTATGTCTAAGTCCAGCTTTGGTACATTAGAAGCAACTCTGAAACTTAACCTAAGCGTTTTTCGAAGCTACTTTTTGGCTAACTTCTTATAGGAAGGTCTAGGAGCTCTGAAAATGAACGTGCGCGTCTTTCACTCTTCCCGAGGGACTTAGAAGAATTTTGTGATATTTTTTATTAAATGGTGTATAAGGGTATATATATAAATATATTTTATGCACTGTATATGAGCTGGCGATTTCTAAGTCTGTGGTTCCGAGAGGGGGTAACCAGGCTCACTAATAAAGGTCAAGCCACTTGGCTGCCAGAATGCCCTGCTTCAGCACAGACCAGAAAGGCATTGTGATAAGCGTATCCCCGGTATAGTCAGGGGTTAATGGGAGTCGTCCCCGTCCCCCCAGTATACGGCCAGAACCATGGACCCGGTAATTGTGGTTCGGACTGTCTCCAACCAGCCATAATGTTGTGAGAGTGAAATTATGTCTAAGTCCAGCTTTGGTACATTAGAAGCAACTCTGAAACTTAACCTAAGCGTTTTTCGAAGCTACTTTTTGGCTAACTTCTTACAGTATAGGAAGGTCTAGGAGCTCTGAAAATGAACGTGCGCGTCTTTCACTCTTCCCGAGGGACTTAGAAGAATTTTGTGATATTTTTTATTAAATGGTGTATAAGGGTATATATATAAATATATTTTATGCACTGTATATGAGCTGGCGATTTCTAAGTCTGTGGTTCCGAGAGGGGGTAACCAGGCTCACTAATAAAGGTCAAGCCACTTGGCTGCCAGAATGCCCTGCTTCAGCACAGACCAGAAAGGCATTGTGATAAGCGTATCCCCGGAATAGTCAGGGGTTAATGGGAGTCGTCCCCGTCCCCCCAGTATACGGCCAGAACCATGGACCCGGTACTTGTGGTTCGGACTGTCTCCAACCAGCCATAATGTTGTGAGAGTGAAATTATGTCTAAGTCCAGCTTTGGTACATTAGAAGCAACTCTGAAACTTAACCTAAGCGTTTTTCGAAGCTACTTTTTGGCTAACTTCTTATAGGAAGGTCTAGGAGCTCTGAAAATGAACGTGCGCGTCTTTCACTCTTCCCGAGGGACTTAGAAGAATTTTGTGATATTTTTTATTAAATGGTGTATAAGGGTATATATATAAATATATTTTATGCACTGTATATGAGCTGGCGATTTCTAAGTCTGTGGTTCCGAGAGGGGGTAACCAGGCTCACTAATAAAGGTCAAGCCACTTGGCTGCCAGAATGCCCTGCTTCAGCACAGACCAGAAAGGCATTGTGATAAGCGTATCCCCGGTATAGTCAGGGGTTAATGGGAGTCGTCCCCGCCCCCCCAGTATACGGCCAGAACCATGGACCCGGTACTTGTGGTTCGGACTGTCTCCAACCAGCCATAATGTTGTGAGAGTGAAATTATGTCTAAGTCCAGCTTTGGTACATTAGAAGCAACTCTGAAACTTAACCTAAGCGTTTTTCGAAGCTACTTTTTGGCTAACTTCTTATAGGAAGGTCTAGGAGCTCTGAAAATGAACGTGCGCGTCTTTCACTCTTCCCGAGGGACTTAGAAGAATTTTGTGATATTTTTTATTAAATGGTGTATAAGGGTATATATATAAATATATTTTATGCACTGTATATGAGCTGGCGATTTCTAAGTCTGTGGTTCCGAGAGGGGGTAACCAGGCTCACTAATAAAGGTCAAGCCACTTGGCTGCCAGAATGCCCTGCTTCAGCACAGACCAGAAAGGCATTGTGATAAGCGTATCCCCGGTATAGTCAGGGGTTAATGGGAGTCGTCCCCGTCCCCCCAGTATACGGCCAGAACCATGGACCCGGTACTTGTGGTTCGGACTGTCTCCAACCAGCCATAATGTTGTGAGAGTGAAATTATGTCTAAGTCCAGCTTTGGTACATTAGAAGCAACTCTGAAACTTAACCTAAGCGTTTTTCGAAGCTACTTTTTGGCTAACTTCTTATAGGAAGATCTAGGAGCTCTGAAAATGAACGTGCGCGTCTTTCACTCTTCCCGAGGGACTTAGAAGAATTTTGTGATATTTTTTATTAAATGGTGTATAAGGGTATATATATAAATATATTTTATGCACTGTATATGAGCTGGCGATTTCTAAGTCTGTGGTTCCGAGAGGGGGTAACCAGGCTCACTAATAAAGGTCAAGCCACTTGGCTGCCAGAATGCCCTGCTTCAGCACAGACCAGAAAGGCATTGTGATAAGCGTATCCCCGGTATAGTCAGGGGTTAATGGGAGTCGTCCCCGTCCCCCCAGTATACGGCCAGAACCATGGACCCGGTACTTGTGGTTCGGACTGTCTCCAACCAGCCATAATGTTGTGAGAGTGAAATTATGTCTAAGTCCAGCTTTGGTACATTAGAAGCAACTCTGAAACTTAACCTAAGCGTTTTTCGAAGCTACTTTTTGGCTAACTTCTTATAGGAAGATCTAGGAGCTCTGAAAATGAACGTGCGCGTCTTTCACTCTTCCCGAGGGACTTAGAAGAATTTTGTGATATTTTTTATTAAATGGTGTATAAGGGTATATATATAAATATATTTTATGCACTGTATATGAGCTGGCGATTTCTAAGTCTGTGGTTCCGAGAGGGGGTAACCAGGCTCACTAATAAAGGTCAAGCCACTTGGCTGCCAGAATGCCCTGCTTCAGCACAGACCAGAAAGGCATTGTGATAAGCGTATCCCCGGTATAGTCAGGGGTTAATGGGAGTCGTCCCCGTCCCCCCAGTATACGGCCAGAACCATGGACCCGGTACTTGTGGTTCGGACTGTCTCCAACCAGCCATAATGTTGTGAGAGTGAAATTATGTCTAAGTCCAGCTTTGGTACATTAGAAGCAACTCTGAAACTTAACCTAAGCGTTTTTCGAAGCTACTTTTTGGCTAACTTCTTATAGGAAGATCTAGGAGCTCTGAAAATGAACGTGCGCGTCTTTCACTCTTCCCGAGGGACTTAGAAGAATTTTGTGATATTTTTTATTAAATGGTGTATAAGGGTATATATATAAATATATTTTATGCACTGTATATGAGCTGGCGATTTCTAAGTCTGTGGTTCCGAGAGGGGGTAACCAGGCTCACTAATAAAGGTCAAGCCACTTGGCTGCCAGAATGCCCTGCTTCAGCACAGACCAGAAAGGCATTGTGATAAGCGTATCCCCGGTATAGTCAGGGGTTAATGGGAGTCGTCCCCGTCCCCCCAGTATACGGCCAGAACCATGGACCCGGTACTTGTGGTTCGGACTGTCTCCAACCAGCCATAATGTTGTGAGAGTGAAATTATGTCTAAGTCCAGCTTTGGTACATTAGAAGCAACTCTGAAACTTAACCTAAGCGTTTTTCGAAGCTACTTTTTGGCTAACTTCTTATAGGAAGATCTAGGAGCTCTGAAAATGAACGTGCGCGTCTTTCACTCTTCCCGAGGGACTTAGAAGAATTTTGTGATATTTTTTATTAAATGGTGTATAAGGGTATATATATAAATATATTTTATGCACTGTATATGAGCTGGCGATTTCTAAGTCTGTGGTTCCGAGAGGGGGTAACCAGGCTCACTAATAAAGGTCAAGCCACTTGGCTGCCAGAATGCCCTGCTTCAGCACAGACCAGAAAGGCATTGTGATAAGCGTATCCCCGGTATAGTCAGGGGTTAATGGGAGTCGTCCCCGTCCCCCCAGTATACGGCCAGAACCATGGACCCGGTACTTGTGGTTCGGACTGTCTCCAACCAGCCATAATGTTGTGAGAGTGAAATTATGTCTAAGTCCAGCTTTGGTACATTAGAAGCAACTCTGAAACTTAACCTAAGCGTTTTTCGAAGCTACTTTTTGGCTAACTTCTTATAGGAAGATCTAGGAGCTCTGAAAATGAACGTGCGCGTCTTTCACTCTTCCCGAGGGACTTAGAAGAATTTTGTGATATTTTTTATTAAATGGTGTATAAGGGTATATATATAAATATATTTTATGCACTGTATATGAGCTGGCGATTTCTAAGTCTGTGGTTCCGAGAGGGGGTAACCAGGCTCACTAATAAAGGTCAAGCCACTTGGCTGCCAGAATGCCCTGCTTCAGCACAGACCAGAAAGGCATTGTGATAAGCGTATCCCCGGTATAGTCAGGGGTTAATGGGAGTCGTCCCCGTCCCCCCAGTATACGGCCAGAACCATGGACCCGGTACTTGTGGTTCGGAATGTCTCCAACCAGCCATAATGTTGTGAGAGTGAAATTATGTCTAAGTCCAGCTTTGGTACATTAGAAGCAACTCTGAAACTTAACCTAAGCGTTTTTCGAAGCTACTTTTTGGCTAACTTCTTATAGGAAGGTCTAGGAGCTCTGAAAATGAACGTGCGCGTCTTTCACTCTTCCCGAGGGACTTAGAAGAATTGTGTGATATTTTTTATTAAATGGTGTATAAGGGTATATATATAAATATATTTTATGCACTGTATATGAGCTGGCGATTTCTAAGTCTGTGGTTCCGAGAGGGGGTAACCAGGCTCACTAATAAAGGTCAAGCCACTTGGCTGCCAGAATGCCCTGCTTCAGCACAGACCAGAAAGGCATTGTGATAAGCGTATCCCCGGTATAGTCAGGGGTTAATGGGAGTCGTCCACGTCCCCCCAGTATACGGCCAGAACCATGGACCCGGTACTTGTGGTTCGGACTGTCTCCAACCAGCCATAATGTTGTGAGAGTGAAATTATGTCTAAGTCCAGCTTTGGTACATTAGAAGCAACTCTGAAACTTAACCTAAGCGTTTTTCGAAGCTACGTTTTGGCTAACTTCTTATAGGAAGGTCTAGGAGCTCTGAAAATGAACGTGCGCGTCTTTCACTCTTCCCGAGGGACTTAGAAGAATTTTGTGATATTTTTTATTAAATGGTGTATAAGGGTATATATATAAATATATTTTATGCACTGTATATGAGCTGGCGATTTCTAAGTCTGTGGTTCCGAGAGGGGGTAACCAGGCTCACTAATAAAGGTCAAGCCACTTGGCTGCCAGAATGCCCTGCTTCAGCACAGACCAGAAAGGCATTGTGATAAGCGTATCCCCGGTATAGTCAGGGGTTAATGGGAGTCGTCCCCGTCCCCCCAGTATACGGCCAGAACCATGGACCCGGTACTTGTGGTTCGGACTGTCTCCAACCAGCCATAATGTTGTGAGAGTGAAATTATGTCTAAGTCCAGCTTTGGTACATTAGAAGCAACTCTGAAACTTAACCTAAGCGTTTTTCGAAGCTACTTTTTGGCTAACTTCTTATAGGAAGGTCTAGGAGCTCTGAAAATGAACGTGCGCGTCTTTCACTCTTCCCGAGGGACTTAGAAGAATTTTGTGATATTTTTTATTAAATGGTGTATAAGGGTATATATATAAATATATTTTATGCACTGTATATGAGCTGGCGATTTCTAAGTCTGTGGTTCCGAGAGGGGGTAACCAGGCTCACTAATAAAGGTCAAGCCACTTGGCTGCCAGAATGCCCTGCTTCAGCACAGACCAGAAAGGCATTGTGATAAGCGTATCCCCGGTATAGTCAGGGGTTAATGGGAGTCGTCCCCGTCCCCCCAGTATACGGCCAGAACCATGGACCCGGTACTTGTGATTCGGACTCTCTCCAACCAGCCATAATGTTGTGAGAGTGAAATTATGTCTAAGTCCAGCTTTGGTACATTAGAAGCAACTCTTTTACACAACGTTAACAACACATTTGAAGCTCAATATTTCATGGGCTGAAGCGGGGAAGATAGAAAACGTGTGCCCTGTAAAGGCGAAGTCTGTGGCATTAACAGGAAGGGAGAAAAGTACTTTCTACCCATTTTTAGGTTCAGCGGTAAAATGGCAAGTTTCTATGGAACTGCATCTCGGCTTGTGACTGTGGTTTTCCCGGTCACACAAAAATGCTGAAATTCGACTTATACAGTGTTTTTGCTTATTAAACTTGATGAATTCTCTCCTCTTGACTGTAGAATAGTGTGTAAAGCAAAGCACAATACATTGCTATGTGTAGAAGCAAAGATATACAGTACGCGATTTCACAATGTGTTCCTAGAACAGCTGTGAGCAACTTTTTTACACCACGTTAACAACACATTTGAAGCTCAATATTTCATGGGCTGAAGCGGGGAAGATAGAAAACGTGTGCCCTGTAAAGGCGAAGTCTGTGGCATTAACAGGAAGGGAGAAAAAGTACTTTCTACCCATTTTTAGTTACAGCGGTAAAATAGCAAGTTTCTATGGAACTGCATCTCGGCTTGTGACTGTGGTTTTCCCGGTCTCACAAAAATGCTGAAATTCGACTTATACAGTGTTTTTGCTTATTAAACTTGATGAATTCTCTCCTCTTGACTGTAGAATAGTGTGTAAAGCAAAGCACAATACATTCCTATGTGTAGAAGCAAAGATATACGCGATTTCACAATGTGTTCCTAGAACAGCTGTGAGCAACTTTTTTACACAATGTTAACAACACATTTGAAGCTCAATATTTCATGGGCTGAAGCGGGGAAGATAGAAAACGTGTGCCATGTAAAGGCGAAGTCTGTGGCATTAACAGGAAGGGAGAAAAAGTACTTTCTACCCATTTTTAGGTTCAGCGGTAAAATGGCAAGTTTCTATGGAACTGCTTCTCGGCTTGTGACTGTGGTTTTCCCGGTCACACAAAAATGCTGAAATTCGACTTATACAGTGTTTTTGCTTATTAAACTTGATGAATTCTCTCCTCTTGACTGTAGAATAGTGTGTAAAGCAAAGCACAATACATTCCTATGTGTAGAAGAAAAGATATACGCGATTTCACAATGTGTTCCTAGAACAGCTGTGAGCAACTTTTTTACACAAAGTTAACAACACATTTGAAGCTCAATGTTTCATGGGCTGAAGCGGGGAAGATAGAAAACGTGTGCCCTGTAAAGGCGAAGTCTGTGGCATTAACAGGAAGGGAGAAAAGTACTTTCTACCCATTTTTAGGTTCAGCGGTAAAATGGCAAGTTTCTATGGAACTGCATCTCGACTTGTGACTGTGGTTTTCCCGGTCACACAAAAATGCTGAAATTCGACTTATACAGTGTTTTTCCTTATTAAACTTGATGAATTCTCTCCTCTTGACTGTAGAATAGTGTGTAAAGCAAAGCACAATACATTCCTATGTGTAGAAGAAAAGATATACGCGATTTCACAATGTGTTCCTAGAACAGCTGTGAGCAACTTTTTTACACAAAGTTAACAACACATTTGAAGCTCAATATTTCATGGGCTGAAGCGGGGAAGATAGAAAACGTGTGCCCTGTAAAGGCGAAGTCTGTGGCATTAACAGGAAGGGAGAAAAAGTACTTTCTACCCATTTTTAGGTTCAGCGGTAAAATGGCAAGTTTCTATGGAACTGCATCTCGGCTTGTGACTGTGGTTTTCCCGGTCACACAAAAATGCTGAAATTCGACTTATACAGTGTTTTTGCTTATTAAACTTGATGAATTCTCTCCTCTTGACTGTAGAATAGTGTGTAAAGCAAAGCACAATACATTCCTATGTGTAGAAGAAAAGATATACGCGATTTCACAATGTGTTCCTAGAACAGCTGTGAGCAACTTTTTTACACAATGTTAACAACACATTTGAAGCTCAATATTTCATGAACTGAAGCGGGGAAGATAGAAAACGTGTGCCCTGTAAAGGCGAAGTCTGTGGCATTAACAGGAAGGGAGAAAAAGTACTTTCTACCCATTTTTACGTAGGTTCAGCGGTAAAATGGCAAGTTTCTATGGAACTGCATCTCCGCTTGTGACTGTGGTTTTCCCGGTCACACAAAAATGCTGAAATTCGACTAATACAGTGTTTTTGCTTATTAAACTTGATGAATTCTCTCCTCTTGACTGTAGAATAGTGTGTAAAGCAAAGCACAATACATTCCTATGTGTAGAAGAAAAGATATACGCGATTTCACAATGTGTTCCTAGAACAGCTGTGAGCAACTTTTTTACACAAAGTTAACAACACATTTGAAGCTCAATATTTCATGGGCTGAAGCGGGGAAGATAGAAAACGTGTGCCCTGAAAAGGCGAAGTCTGTGGCATTAACAGGAAGGGAGAAAAAGTACTTTCTACCCATTTTTAGGTTCAGCGGTAAAATGACAAGTTTCTATGGAACTGCATCTCGGCTTGTGACTGTGGTTTTCCCGGTCACACAAAAATGCTGAAATTCGACTTATACAGTGTTTTTGCTTATTAAACTTGATGAATTCTCTCCTCTTGACTGTAGAATAGTGTGTAAAGCAAAGCACAATACATTCCTATGTGTAGAAGAAAAGATATACGCGATTTCACAATGTGTTCCTAGAACAGCTGTGAGCAACTTTTTTACACAATGTTAACAACACATTTGAAGCTCAATATTTCATGACTGAAGCGGGGAAGATAGAAAACGTGTGCCCTGTAAAGGCGAAGTCTGTGGCATTAACAGGAAGGGAGAAAAAGTACTTTCTACCCATTTTTAGGTTCAGCGGTAAAATGGCAAGTCTCTATGGAACTGCATCTCGACTTGTGACTGTGGTTTTCCCGGTCACACAAAAATGCTGAAATTCGACTTATACAGTGTTTGTGCTTATTAAACTTGATGAATTCTCTCCTCTTGACTGTAGAATAGTGTGTAAAGCAAAGCACAATACATTCCTATGTGTAGAAGCAAAGATATACGCGATTTCACAATGTGTTACTAGAACAGCTGTGAGCAACTTTTTTACACAAAGTTAACAACACATTTGAAGCTCAATATTTCATGGGCTGAAGCGGGGAAGATAGAAAACGTGTGCCCTGTAAAGGCGAAGTCTGTGGCATTAACAGGAAGGGAGAAAAAGTACTTTCTACCCATTTTTAGGTTCAGCGGTAAAATGGCAAGTTTCTATGGAACTGCATCTCGGCTTGTGACTGTGGTTTTCCCGGTCACACAAAAATGCTGAAATTCGACTTATACAGTGTTTTTGCTTATTAAACTTGATGAATTCTCACCTCTTGACTGTAGAATAGTGTGTAAAGCAAAGCACAATACATTCCTATGTGTAGAAGAAAAGATATACGCGATTTCACAATGTGTTCCTAGAACAGCTGTGAGCAACTTTTTTACACAAAGTTAACAACACATTTGAAGCTCAATATTTCATGGGCTGAAGCGGGGAAGATAGAAAACGTGTGCCCTGTAAAGGCGAAGTCTGTGGCATTAACAGGAAGGGAGAAAAAGTACTTTCTACCCATTTTTAGGTTCAGCGGTAAAACGGCAAGTTTCTATGGAACTGCATCTCGGCTTGTGACTGTGGTTTTCCCGGTCACACAAAAATGCTGAAATTCGACTTATACAGTGTTTTTGCTTATTAAACTTGATGAATTCTCTCCTCTTGACTGTAGAATAGTGTGTAAAGCAAAGCACAATACATTCCTATGTGTAGAAGCAAAGATATACGCGATTTCACAATGTGTTCCTAGAACAGCTGTGAGCAACTTTTTTACACAATGTTAACAACACATTTGAAGCTCAATATTTCATGGGCTGAAGCGGGGAAGATAGAAAACGTGTGCCCTGTAAAGGCGAAGTCTGTGGCATTAACAGGAAGGGAGAAAAAGTACTTTCTACCCATTTTTAGGTTCAGCGGTAAAATGGCAAGTTTCTATGGAACTGCTTCTCGGCTTGTGACTGTGGTTTTCCCGGTCACACAAAAATGCTGAAATTCGACTTATACAGTGTTTTTGCTTATTAAACTTGATGAATTCTCTCCTCTTGACTGTAGAATAGTGTGTAAAGCAAAGCACAATACATTCCTATGTGTAGAAGAAAAGATATACGCGATTTCACAATGTGTTCCTAGAACAGCTGTGAGCAACTTTTTTACACAAAGTTAACAACACATTTGAAGCTCAATATTTCATGGGCTGAAGCGGGGAAGATAGAAAACGTGTGCCCTGTAAAGGCGAAGTCTGTGGCATTAACAGGAAGGGAGAAAAAGTACTTTCTACCCATTTTTAGGTTCAGCGGTAAAATGGCAAGTTTCTATGGAACTGCATCTCGGCTTGTGACTGTGGTTTTCCCGGTCACACAAAAATGCTGAAATTCGACTTATACAGTGTTTTTGCTTATTAAACTTGATGAATTCTCTCCTCTTGACTGTAGAATAGTGTGTAAAGCAAAGCACAATACATTCCTATGTGTAGAAGAAAAGATATACGCGATTTCACAATGTGTTCCTAGAACAGCTGTGAGCAACTTTTTTACACAATGTTAACAACACATTTGAAGCTCAATATTTCATGACTGAAGCGGGGAAGATAGAAAACGTGTGCCCTGTAAAGGCGAAGTCTGTGGCATTAACAGGAAGGGAGAAAAAGTACTTTCTACCCATTTTTAGGTTCAGCGGTAAAATGGCAAGTCTCTATGGAACTGCATCTCGACTTGTGACTGTGGTTTTCCCGGTCACACAAAAATGCTGAAATTCGACTTATACAGTGTTTGTGCTTATTAAACTTGATGAATTCTCTCCTCTTGACTGTAGAATAGTGTGTAAAGCAAAGCACAATACATTCCTATGTGTAGAAGCAAAGATATACGCGATTTCACAATGTGTTACTAGAACAGCTGTGAGCAACTTTTTTACACAACGTTAACAACACATTTGAAGCTCAATATTTCATGGGCTGAAGCGGGGAAGATAGAAAACGTGTGCCCTGTAAAGGCGAAGTCTGTGGCATTAACAGGAAGGGAGAAAAGTACTTTCTACCCATTTTTAGGTTCAGCGGTAAAATGGCAAGTTTCTATGGAACTGCATCTCGGCTTGTGACTGTGGTTTTCCCGGTCACACAAAAATGCTGAAATTCGACTTATACAGTGTTTTTGCTTATTAAACTTGATGAATTCTCTCCTCTTGACTGTAGAATAGTGTGTAAAGCAAAGCACAATACATTCCTATGTGTAGAAGAAAAGATATACGCGATTTCACAATGTGTTCCTAGAACAGCTTGTGAGCAACTTTTTTACACAAAGTTAACAACACATTTATCTTTGCTTCTACACATAGGAATGTATTGTGCTTTGCTTTACACACTATTCTACAGTCAAGAGGAGAGAATTCATCAAGTTTAATAAGCAAAAACACTGTATAAGTCGAATTTCAGCATTTTTGTGTGACCGGGAAAACCACAGTTACAAGCCGAGATGCAGTTCCATAGAAACTTGTCATTTTACCGCTGAACCTAAAAATGGGTAGAAAGTACTTTTTCTCCCTTCCTGTTAATGCCACAGACTTCGCCTTTTCAGGGCACACGTTTTCTATCTTCCCCGCTTCAGCCCATGAAATATTGAGCTTCAAATGTGTTGTTAACTTTGTGTAAAAAAGTTGCTCACAGCTGTTCTAGGAACACATTGTGAAATCGCGTATATCTTTTCTTCTACACATAGGAATGTATTGTGCTTTGCTTTACACACTATTCTACAGTCAAGAGGAGAGAATTCATCAAGTTTAATAAGCAAAAACACTGTATAAGTCGAATTTCAGCATTTTTGTGTGACCGGGAAAACCACAGTCACAAGCCGAGATGCAGTTCCATAGAAACTTGCCATTTTACCGCTGAACCTAAAAATGGGTAGAAAGTACTTTTTCTCCCTTCCTGTTAATGCCACAGACTTCGCCTTTACAGGGCACACGTTTTCTATCTTCCCCGCTTCAGCCCATGAAATATTGAGCTTCAAATGTGTTGTTAACTTTGTGTAAAAAAGTTGCTCACAGCTGTTCTAGGAACACATTGTGAAATCGCGTATATCTTTTCTTCTACACATAGGAATGTATTGTGCTTTGCTTTACACACTATTCTACAGTCAAGAGGAGAGAATTCATCAAGTTTAATAAGCAAAAACACTGTATAAGTCGAATTTCAGCATTTTTGTGTGACCGGGAAAACCACAGTCACAAGTCAAGATGCAGTTCCATAGAAACTTGCCATTTTACCGCTGAACCTAAAAATGGGTAGAAAGTACTTTTCTCCCTTCCTGTTAATGCCACAGACTTCGCCTTTACAGGGCACACGTTTTCTATCTTCCCCGCTTCAGCCCATGAAATATTGAGCTTCAAATGTGTTGTTAACTTTGTGTAAAAAAGTTGCTCACAGCTGTTCTAGGAACACATTGTGAAATCGCGTATATCTTTTCTTCTACACATAGGAATGTATTGTGCTTTGCTTTACACACTATTCTACAGTCAAGAGGAGAGAATTCATCAAGTTTAATAAGCAAAAACACTGTATAAGTCGAATTTCAGCATTTTTGTGTGACCGGGAAAACCACAGTCACAAGCCGAGAAGCAGTTCCATAGAAACTTGCCATTTTACCGCTGAACCTAAAAATGGGTAGAAAGTACTTTTTCTCCCTTCCTGTTAATGCCACAGACTTCGCCTTTACAGGGCACACGTTTTCTATCTTCCCCGCTTCAGCCCATGAAATATTGAGCTTCAAATGTGTTGTTAACATTGTGTAAAAAAGTTGCTCACAGCTGTTCTAGGAACACATTGTGAAATCGCGTATATCTTTGCTTCTACACATAGGAATGTATTGTGCTTTGCTTTACACACTATTCTACAGTCAAGAGGAGAGAATTCATCAAGTTTAATAAGCAAAAACACTGTATAAGTCGAATTTCAGCATTTTTGTGTGACCGGGAAAACCACAGTCACAAGCCGAGATGCAGTTCCATAGAAACTTGCCATTTTACCGCTGTACCTAAAAATGGGTAGAAAGTACTTTTTCTCCCTTCCTGTTATTGCCACAGACTTCGCCTTTACAGGGCACACGTTTTCTATCTTCCCCGCTTCAGCCCATGAAATATTGAGCTTCAAATGTGTTGTTAACGTGGTGTAAAAAAGTTGCTCACAGCTGTTCTAGGAACACATTGTGAAATCGCGTATATCTTTGCTTCTACACATAGCAATGTATTGTGCTTTGCTTTACACACTATTCTACAGTCAAGAGGAGAGAATTCATCAAGTTTAATAAGCAAAAACACTGTATAAGTCGAATTTCAGCATTTTTGTGTGACCGGGAAAACCACAGTCACAAGCCGAGATGCAGTTCCATAGAAACTTGCCATTTTACCGCTGTACCTAAAAATGGGTAGAAAGTACTTTTCTCCCTTAATATTAATGCCACAGACTTCGCCTTTACAGGGCACACGTTTTCTATCTTCCCCGCTTCAGCCCATGAAATATTGAGCTTCAAATGTGTTGTTAACGTTGTGTAAAAAAGTTGCTCACAGCTGTTCTAGGAACACATTGTGAAATCGCGTATATCTTTGCTTCTACACATAGAAATGTATTGTGCTTTGCTTTACACACTATTCTACAGTCAAGAGGAGAGAATTCATCAAGTTTAATAATCAAAAACACTGTATAAGTCGAATTTCAGCATTTTTGTGTGACCGGGAAAACCACAGTCACAAGCCGAGATGCAGTTCCATAGAAACTTGCCGTTTTACCGCTGAACCTAAAAATGGGTAGAAAGTACTTTTTCTCCCTTCCTGTTAATGCCACAGACTTCGCCTTTACAGGGCACACGTTTTCTATCTTCCCCGCTTCAGCCCATGAAATATTGAGCTTCAAATGTGTTGTTAACTTTGTGTAAAAAAGTTGCTCACAGCTGTTCTAGGAACACATTGTGAAATCGCGTATATCTTTTCTTCTACACATAGGAATGTATTGTGCTTTGCTTTACACACTATTCTACAGTCAAGAGGAGAGAATTCATCAAGTTTAATAAGCAAAAACACTGTATAAGTCGAATTTCAGCATTTTTGTGTGACCGGGAAAACCACAGTCACAAGCCGAGATGCAGTTCCATAGAAACTTGCCATTTTACCGCTGAACCTAAAAATGGGTAGAAAGTACTTTTTCTCCCTTCCTGTTAATGCCACAGACTTCGCCTTTACAGGGCACACGTTTTCTATCTTCCCCG
The DNA here is from genome assembly GCF_040206685.1 of Ascaphus truei. Classification (NCBI taxonomy): domain Eukaryota; kingdom Metazoa; phylum Chordata; class Amphibia; order Anura; family Ascaphidae; genus Ascaphus; species Ascaphus truei. The sequence goes on along the minus strand of NW_027454646.1, from coordinate 485,878 downwards.
CTTCAGCCCATGAAATATTGAGCTTCAAATGTGTTGTTAACGTTGTGTAAAAAAGTTGCTCACAGCTGTTCTAGTAACACATTGTGAAATCGCGTATATCTTTGCTTCTACACATAGGAATGTATTGTGCTTTGCTTTACACACTATTCTACAGTCAAGAGGAGAGAATTCATCAAGTTTAATAAGCACAAACACTGTATAAGTCGAATTTCAGCATTTTTGTGTGACCGGGAAAACCACAGTCACAAGTCGAGATGCAGTTCCATAGAGACTTGCCATTTTACCGCTGAACCTAAAAATGGGTAGAAAGTACTTTTTCTCCCTTCCTGTTAATGCCACAGACTTCGCCTTTACAGGGCACACGTTTTCTATCTTCCCCGCTTCAGTCATGAAATATTGAGCTTCAAATGTGTTGTTAACATTGTGTAAAAAAGTTGCTCACAGCTGTTCTAGGAACACATTGTGAAATCGCGTATATCTTTTCTTCTACACATAGGAATGTATTGTGCTTTGCTTTACACACTATTCTACAGTCAAGAGGAGAGAATTCATCAAGTTTAATAAGGAAAAACACTGTATAAGTCGAATTTCAGCATTTTTGTGTGACCGGGAAAACCACAGTCACAAGCCGAGATGCAGTTCCATAGAAACTTGTCATTTTACCGCTGAACCTAAAAATGGGTAGAAAGTACTTTTTCTCCCTTCCTGTTAATGCCACAGACTTCGCCTTTTCAGGGCACACGTTTTCTATCTTCCCCGCTTCAGCCCATGAAATATTGAGCTTCAAATGTGTTGTTAACTTTGTGTAAAAAAGTTGCTCACAGCTGTTCTAGGAACACATTGTGAAATCGCGTATATCTTTTCTTCTACACATAGGAATGTATTGTGCTTTGCTTTACACACTATTCTACAGTCAAGAGGAGAGAATTCATCAAGTTTAATAAGCAAAAACACTGTATAAGTCGAATTTCAGCATTTTTGTGTGACCGGGAAAACCACAGTCACAAGCCGAGAAGCAGTTCCATAGAAACTTGCCATTTTACCGCTGAACCTAAAAATGGGTAGAAAGTACTTTTTCTCCCTTCCTGTTAATGCCACAGACTTCGCCTTTACAGGGCACACGTTTTCTATCTTCCCCGCTTCAGCCCATGAAATATTGAGCTTCAAATGTGTTGTTAACATTGTGTAAAAAAGTTGCTCACAGCTGTTCTAGGAACACATTGTGAAATCGCGTATATCTTTGCTTCTACACATAGGAATGTATTGTGCTTTGCTTTACACACTATTCTACAGTCAAGAGGAGAGAATTCATCAAGTTTAATAAGCAAAAACACTGTATAAGTCGAATTTCAGCATTTTTGTGTGACCGGGAAAACCACAGTCACAAGCCGAGATGCAGTTCCATAGAAACTTGCCATTTTACCGCTGTACCTAAAAATGGGTAGAAAGTACTTTTTCTCCCTTCCTGTTATTGCCACAGACTTCGCCTTTACAGGGCACACGTTTTCTATCTTCCCCGCTTCAGCCCATGAAATATTGAGCTTCAAATGTGTTGTTAACGTGGTGTAAAAAAGTTGCTCACAGCTGTTCTAGGAACACATTGTGAAATCGCGTATATCTTTGCTTCTACACATAGCAATGTATTGTGCTTTGCTTTACACACTATTCTACAGTCAAGAGGAGAGAATTCATCAAGTTTAATAAGCAAAAACACTGTATAAGTCGAATTTCAGCATTTTTGTGTGACCGGGAAAACCACAGTCACAAGCCGAGATGCAGTTCCATAGAAACTTGCCATTTTACCGCTGTACCTAAAAATGGGTAGAAAGTACTTTTCTCCCTTAATATTAATGCCACAGACTTCGCCTTTACAGGGCACACGTTTTCTATCTTCCCCGCTTCAGCCCATGAAATATTGAGCTTCAAATGTGTTGTTAACGTTGTGTAAAAAAGTTGCTCACAGCTGTTCTAGGAACACATTGTGAAATCGCGTATATCTTTGCTTCTACACATAGAAATGTATTGTGCTTTGCTTTACACACTATTCTACAGTCAAGAGGAGAGAATTCATCAAGTTTAATAATCAAAAACACTGTATAAGTCGAATTTCAGCATTTTTGTGTGACCGGGAAAACCACAGTCACAAGCCGAGATGCAGTTCCATAGAAACTTGCCGTTTTACCGCTGAACCTAAAAATGGGTAGAAAGTACTTTTTCTCCCTTCCTGTTAATGCCACAGACTTCGCCTTTACAGGGCACACGTTTTCTATCTTCCCCGCTTCAGCCCATGAAATATTGAGCTTCAAATGTGTTGTTAACTTTGTGTAAAAAAGTTGCTCACAGCTGTTCTAGGAACACATTGTGAAATCGCGTATATCTTTTCTTCTACACATAGGAATGTATTGTGCTTTGCTTTACACACTATTCTACAGTCAAGAGGAGAGAATTCATCAAGTTTAATAAGCAAAAACACTGTATAAGTCGAATTTCAGCATTTTTGTGTGACCGGGAAAACCACAGTCACAAGCCGAGATGCAGTTCCATAGAAACTTGCCATTTTACCGCTGTACCTAAAAATGGGTAGAAAGTACTTTTCTCCCTTAATATTAATGCCACAGACTTCGCCTTTACAGGGCACACGTTTTCTATCTTCCCCGCTTCAGCCCATGAAATATTGAGCTTCAAATGTGTTGTTAACGTTGTGTAAAAAAGTTGATCACAGCTGTTCTAGGAACACATTGTGAAATCGCGTATATCTTTGCTTCTACACATAGAAATGTATTGTGCTTTGCTTTACACACTATTCTACAGTCAAGAGGAGAGAATTCATCAAGTTTAATAATCAAAAACACTGTATAAGTCGAATTTCAGCATTTTTGTGTGACCGGGAAAACCACAGTCACAAGCCGAGATGCAGTTCCATAGAAACTTGCCGTTTTACCGCTGAACCTAAAAATGGGTAGAAAGTACTTTTTCTCCCTTCCTGTTAATGCCACAGACTTCGCCTTTACAGGGCACACGTTTTCTATCTTCCCCGCTTCAGCCCATGAAATATTGAGCTTCAAATGTGTTGTTAACTTTGTGTAAAAAAGTTGCTCACAGCTGTTCTAGGAACACATTGTGAAATCGCGTATATCTTTTCTTCTACACATAGGAATGTATTGTGCTTTGCTTTACACACTATTCTACAGTCAAGAGGAGAGAATTCATCAAGTTTAATAAGCAAAAACACTGTATAAGTCGAATTTCAGCATTTTTGTGTGACAGGGAAAACCACAGTCACAAGCCGAGATGCAGTTCCATAGAAACTTGCCATTTTACCGCTGAACCTAAAAATGGGTAGAAAGTACTTTTTCTCCCTTCCTGTTAATGCCACAGACTTCGCCTTTACAGGGCACACGTTTTCTATCTTCCCCGCTTCAGTCATGAAATATTGAGCTTCAAATGTGTTGTTAACATTGTGTAAAAAAGTTGCTCACAGCTGTTCTAGGAACACATTGTGAAATCGCGTATATCTTTTCTTCTACACATAGGAATGTATTGTGCTTTGCTTTACACACTATTCTACAGTCAAGAGGAGAGAATTCATCAAGTTTAATAAGCAAAAACACTGTATAAGTCGAATTTCAGCATTTTTGTGTGACCGGGAAAACCACAGTCACAAGCCGAGATGCAGTTCCATAGAAACTTGCCATTTTACCGCTGAACCTAAAAATGGGTAGAAAGTACTTTTTCTCCCTTCCTGTTAATGCCACAGACTTCGCCTTAACAGGGCACACGTTTTCTATCTTCCCCGCTTCAGTTCATGAAATATTGAGCTTCAAATGTGTTGTTAACATTGTGTAAAAAAGTTGCTCACAGCTGTTCTAGGAACACATTGTGAAATCGCGTATATCTTTTCTTCTACACATAGGAATGTATTGTGCTTTGCTTTACACACTATTCTACAGTCAAGAGGAGAGAATTCATCAAGTTTAATAAGCAAAAACACTGTATAAGTCGAATTTCAGCATTTTTGTGTGACCGGGAAAACCACAGTCACAAGCCGAGATGCAGTTCCATAGAAACTTGCCATTTTACCGCTGAACCTAAAAATGGGTAGAAAGTACTTTTTCTCCCTTCCTGTTAATGCCACAGACTTCGCCTTTACAGGGCACACGTTTTCTATCTTCCCCGCTTCAGCCCATGAAATATTGAGCTTCAAATGTGTTGTTAACGTTGTGTAAAAAAGTTGCTCACAGCTGTTCTAGGAACACATTGTGAAATCGCGTATATCTTTGCTTCTACACATAGGAATGTATTGTGCTTTGCTTTACACACTATTCTACAGTCAAGAGGAGAGAATTCATCAAGTTTAATAAGCACAAACACTGTATAAGTCGAATTTCAGCATTTTTGTGTGACCGGGAAAACCACTGTCACAAGTCGAGATGCAGTTCCATAGAGACTTGCCATTTTACCGCTGAACCTAAAAATGGGTAGAAAGTACTTTTTCTCCCTTCCTGTTAATGCCACAGACTTCGCCTTTACAGGGCACACGTTTTCTATCTTCCCCGCTTCAGTCATGAAATATTGAGCTTCAAATGTGTTGTTAACATTGTGTAAAAAAGTTGCTCACAGCTGTTCTAGGAACACATTGTGAAATCGCGTATATCTTTTCTTCTACACATAGGAATGTATTGTGCTTTGCTTTACACACTATTCTACAGTCAAGAGGAGAGAATTCATCAAGTTTAATAAGGAAAAACACTGTATAAGTCGAATTTCAGCATTTTTGTGTGACCGGGAAAACCACAGTCACAAGCCGAGATGCAGTTCCATAGAAACTTGTCATTTTACCGCTGAACCTAAAAATGGGTAGAAAGTACTTTTTCTCCCTTCCTGTTAATGCCACAGACTTCGCCTTTTCAGGGCACACGTTTTCTATCTTCCCCGCTTCAGCCCATGAAATATTGAGCTTCAAATGTGTTGTTAACTTTGTGTAAAAAAGTTGCTCACAGCTGTTCTAGGAACACATTGTGAAATCGCGTATATCTTTTCTTCTACACATAGGAATGTATTGTGCTTTGCTTTACACACTATTCTACAGTCAAGAGGAGAGAATTCATCAAGTTTAATAAGCAAAAACACTGTATAAGTCGAATTTCAGCATTTTTGTGTGACCGGGAAAACCACAGTCACAAGCCGAGATGCAGTTCCATAGAAACTTGCCATTTTACCGCTGAACCTAAAAATGGGTAGAAAGTACTTTTTCTCCCTTCCTGTTAATGCCACAGACTTCGCCTTTACAGGGCACACGTTTTCTATCTTCCCCGCTTCAGCCCATGAAATATTGAGCTTCAAATGTGTTGTTAACATTGTGTAAAAAAGTTGCTCACAGCTGTTCTAGGAACACATTGTGAAATCGCGTATATCTTTGCTTCTACACATAGGAATGTATTGTGCTTTGCTTTACACACTATTCTACAGTCAAGAGGAGAGAATTCATCAAGTTTAATAAGCAAAAACACTGTATAAGTCGAATTTCAGCATTTTTGTGTGACCGGGAAAACCACAGTCACAAGCCGAGATGCAGTTCCATAGAAACTTGCCATTTTACCGCTGTACCTAAAAATGGGTAGAAAGTACTTTTTCTCCCTTCCTGTTATTGCCACAGACTTCGCCTTTACAGGGCACACGTTTTCTATCTTCCCCGCTTCAGCCCATGAAATATTGAGCTTCAAATGTGTTGTTAACGTGGTGTAAAAAAGTTGCTCACAGCTGTTCTAGGAACACATTGTGAAATCGCGTATATCTTTGCTTCTACACATAGCAATGTATTGTGCTTTGCTTTACACACTATTCTACAGTCAAGAGGAGAGAATTCATCAAGTTTAATAAGCAAAAACACTGTATAAGTCGAATTTCAGCATTTTTGTGTGACCGGGAAAACCACAGTCACAAGCCGAGATGCAGTTCCATAGAAACTTGCCATTTTACCGCTGTACCTAAAAATGGGTAGAAAGTACTTTTCTCCCTTAATATTAATGCCACAGACTTCGCCTTTACAGGGCACACGTTTTCAATCTTCCCCGCTTCAGCCCATGAAATATTGAGCTTCAAATGTGTTGTTAACGTTGTGTAAAAAAGTTGCTCACAGCTGTTCTAGGAACACATTGTGAAATCGCGTATATCTTTGCTTCTACACATAGAAATGTATTGTGCTTTGCTTTACACACTATTCTACAGTCAAGAGGAGAGAATTCATCAAGTTTAATAATCAAAAACACTGTATAAGTCGAATTTCAGCATTTTTGTGTGACCGGGAAAACCACAGTCACAAGCCGAGATGCAGTTCCATAGAAACTTGCCGTTTTACCGCTGAACCTAAAAATGGGTAGAAAGTACTTTTTCTCCCTTCCTGTTAATGCCACAGACTTCGCCTTTACAGGGCACACGTTTTCTATCTTCCCCGCTTCAGCCCATGAAATATTGAGCTTCAAATGTGTTGTTAACTTTGTGTAAAAAAGTTGCTCACAGCTGTTCTAGGAACACATTGTGAAATCGCGTATATCTTTTCTTCTACACATAGGAATGTATTGTGCTTTGCTTTACACACTATTCTACAGTCAAGAGGAGAGAATTCATCAAGTTTAATAAGCAAAAACACTGTATAAGTCGAATTTCAGCATTTTTGTGTGACCGGGAAAACCACAGTCACAAGCCGAGATGCAGTTCCATAGAAACTTGCCATTTTACCGCTGAACCTAAAAATGGGTAGAAAGTACTTTTTCTCCCTTCCTGTTAATGCCACAGACTTCGCCTTTACAGGGCACACGTTTTCTATCTTCCCCGCTTCAGCCCATGAAATATTGAGCTTCAAATGTGTTGTTAACGTTGTGTAAAAAAGTTGCTCACAGCTGTTCTAGTAACACATTGTGAAATCGCGTATATCTTTGCTTCTACACATAGGAATGTATTGTGCTTTGCTTTACACACTATTCTACAGTCAAGAGGAGAGAATTCATCAAGTTTAATAAGCAAAAACACTGTATAAGTCGAATTTCAGCATTTTTGTGTGACCGGGAAAACCACAGTCACAAGCCGAGATGCAGTTCCATAGAAACTTGCCATTTTACCGCTGAACCTAAAAATGGGTAGAAAGTACTTTTTCTCCCTTCCTGTTAATGCCACAGACTTCGCCTTTACAGGGCACACGTTTTCTATCTTCCCCGCTTCAGCCCATGAAATATTGAGCTTCAAATGTGTTGTTAACGTTGTGTAAAAAAGTTGCTCACAGCTGTTCTAGTAACACATTGTGAAATCGCGTATATCTTTGCTTCTACACATAGGAATGTATTGTGCTTTGCTTTACACACTATTCTACAGTCAAGAGGAGAGAATTCATCAAGTTTAATAAGCAAAAACACTGTATAAGTCGAATTTCAGCATTTTTGTGTGACCGGGAAAACCACAGTCACAAGCCGAGATGCAGTTCCATAGAAACTTGCCATTTTACCGCTGTACCTAAAAATGGGTAGAAAGTACTTTTCTCCCTTAATATTAATGCCACAGACTTCGCCTTTACAGGGCACACGTTTTCTATCTTCCCCGCTTCAGCCCATGAAATATTGAGCTTCAAATGTGTTGTTAACGTTGTGTAAAAAAGTTGATCACAGCTGTTCTAGGAACACATTGTGAAATCGCGTATATCTTTGCTTCTACACATAGAAATGTATTGTGCTTTGCTTTACACACTATTCTACAGTCAAGAGGAGAGAATTCATCAAGTTTAATAATCAAAAACACTGTATAAGTCGAATTTCAGCATTTTTGTGTGACCGGGAAAACCACAGTCACAAGCCGAGATGCAGTTCCATAGAAACTTGCCGTTTTACCGCTGAACCTAAAAATGGGTAGAAAGTACTTTTTCTCCCTTCCTGTTAATGCCACAGACTTCGCCTTTACAGGGCACACGTTTTCTATCTTCCCCGCTTCAGCCCATGAAATATTGAGCTTCAAATGTGTTGTTAACTTTGTGTAAAAAAGTTGCTCACAGCTGTTCTAGGAACACATTGTGAAATCGCGTATATCTTTTCTTCTACACATAGGAATGTATTGTGCTTTGCTTTACACACTATTCTACAGTCAAGAGGAGAGAATTCATCAAGTTTAATAAGCAAAAACACTGTATAAGTCGAATTTCAGCATTTTTGTGTGACCGGGAAAACCACAGTCACAAGCCGAGATGCAGTTCCATAGAAACTTGCCATTTTACCGCTGAACCTAAAAATGGGTAGAAAGTACTTTTTCTCCCTTCCTGTTAATGCCACAGACTTCGCCTTTACAGGGCACACGTTTTCTATCTTCCCCGCTTCAGCCCATGAAATATTGAGCTTCAAATGTGTTGTTAACGTTGTGTAAAAAAGTTGCTCACAGCTGTTCTAGTAACACATTGTGAAATCGCGTATATCTTTTCTTCTACACATAGGAATGTATTGTGCTTTGCTTTACACACTATTCTACAGTCAAGAGGAGAGAATTCATCAAGTTTAATAAGCAAAAACACTGTATAAGTCGAATTTCAGCATTTTTGTGTGACCGGGAAAACCACAGTCACAAGCCGAGATGCAGTTCCATAGAAACTTGCCATTTTACCGCTGAACCTAAAAATGGGTAGAAAGTACTTTTTCTCCCTTCCTGTTAATGCCACAGACTTCGCCTTTACAGGGCACACGTTTTCTATCTTCCCCGCTTCAGCCCATGAAATATTGAGCTTCAAATGTGTTGTTAACATTGTGTAAAAAAGTTGCTCACAGCTGTTCTAGGAACACATTGTGAAATCGCGTATATCTTTGCTTCTACACATAGGAATGTATTGTGCTTTGCTTTACACACTATTCTACAGTCAAGAGGAGAGAATTCATCAAGTTTAATAAGCAAAAACACTGTATAAGTCGAATTTCAGCATTTTTGTGTGACCGGGAAAACCACAGTCACAAGCCGAGATGCAGTTCCATAGAAACTTGCCATTTTACCGCTGTACCTAAAAATGGGTAGAAAGTACTTTTTCTCCCTTCCTGTTATTGCCACAGACTTCGCCTTTACAGGGCACACGTTTTCTATCTTCCCCGCTTCAGCCCATGAAATATTGAGCTTCAAATGTGTTGTTAACGTGGTGTAAAAAAGTTGCTCACAGCTGTTCTAGGAACACATTGTGAAATCGCGTATATCTTTGCTTCTACACATAGCAATGTATTGTGCTTTGCTTTACACACTATTCTACAGTCAAGAGGAGAGAATTCATCAAGTTTAATAAGCAAAAACACTGTATAAGTCGAATTTCAGCATTTTTGTGTGACCGGGAAAACCACAGTCACAAGCCGAGATGCAGTTCCATAGAAACTTGCCATTTTACCGCTGTACCTAAAAATGGGTAGAAAGTACTTTTCTCCCTTAATATTAATGCCACAGACTTCGCCTTTACAGGGCACACGTTTTCAATCTTCCCCGCTTCAGCCCATGAAATATTGAGCTTCAAATGTGTTGTTAACGTTGTGTAAAAAAGTTGCTCACAGCTGTTCTAGGAACACATTGTGAAATCGCGTATATCTTTGCTTCTACACATAGAAATGTATTGTGCTTTGCTTTACACACTATTCTACAGTCAAGAGGAGAGAATTCATCAAGTTTAATAATCAAAAACACTGTATAAGTCGAATTTCAGCATTTTTGTGTGACCGGGAAAACCACAGTCACAAGCCGAGATGCAGTTCCATAGAAACTTGCCGTTTTACCGCTGAACCTAAAAATGGGTAGAAAGTACTTTTTCTCCCTTCCTGTTAATGCCACAGACTTCGCCTTTACAGGGCACACGTTTTCTATCTTCCCCGCTTCAGCCCATGAAATATTGAGCTTCAAATGTGTTGTTAACTTTGTGTAAAAAAGTTGCTCACAGCTGTTCTAGGAACACATTGTGAAATCGCGTATATCTTTTCTTCTACACATAGGAATGTATTGTGCTTTGCTTTACACACTATTCTACAGTCAAGAGGAGAGAATTCATCAAGTTTAATAAGCAAAAACACTGTATAAGTCGAATTTCAGCATTTTTGTGTGACCGGGAAAACCACAGTCACAAGCCGAGATGCAGTTCCATAGAAACTTGCCATTTTACCGCTGAACCTAAAAATGGGTAGAAAGTACTTTTTCTCCCTTCCTGTTAATGCCACAGACTTCGCCTTTACAGGGCACACGTTTTCTATCTTCCCCGCTTCAGCCCATGAAATATTGAGCTTCAAATGTGTTGTTAACGTTGTGTAAAAAAGTTGCTCACAGCTGTTCTAGTAACACATTGTGAAATCGCGTATATCTTTGCTTCTACACATAGGAATGTATTGTGCTTTGCTTTACACACTATTCTACAGTCAAGAGGAGAGAATTCATCAAGTTTAATAAGCAAAAACACTGTATAAGTCGAATTTCAGCATTTTTGTGTGACCGGGAAAACCACAGTCACAAGCCGAGATGCAGTTCCATAGAAACTTGCCATTTTACCGCTGAACCTAAAAATGGGTAGAAAGTACTTTTTCTCCCTTCCTGTTAATGCCACAGACTTCGCCTTTACAGGGCACACGTTTTCTATCTTCCCCGCTTCAGCCCATGAAATATTGAGCTTCAAATGTGTTGTTAACGTTGTGTAAAAAAGTTGCTCACAGCTGTTCTAGTAACACATTGTGAAATCGCGTATATCTTTGCTTCTACACATAGGAATGTATTGTGCTTTGCTTTACACACTATTCTACAGTCAAGAGGAGAGAATTCATCAAGTTTAATAAGCAAAAACACTGTATAAGTCGAATTTCAGCATTTTTGTGTGACCGGGAAAACCACAGTCACAAGCCGAGATGCAGTTCCATAGAAACTTGCCATTTTACCGCTGTACCTAAAAATGGGTAGAAAGTACTTTTCTCCCTTAATATTAATGCCACAGACTTCGCCTTTACAGGGCACACGTTTTCTATCTTCCCCGCTTCAGCCCATGAAATATTGAGCTTCAAATGTGTTGTTAACGTTGTGTAAAAAAGTTGATCACAGCTGTTCTAGGAACACATTGTGAAATCGCGTATATCTTTGCTTCTACACATAGAAATGTATTGTGCTTTGCTTTACACACTATTCTACAGTCAAGAGGAGAGAATTCATCAAGTTTAATAATCAAAAACACTGTATAAGTCGAATTTCAGCATTTTTGTGTGACCGGGAAAACCACAGTCACAAGCCGAGATGCAGTTCCATAGAAACTTGCCGTTTTACCGCTGAACCTAAAAATGGGTAGAAAGTACTTTTTCTCCCTTCCTGTTAATGCCACAGACTTCGCCTTTACAGGGCACACGTTTTCTATCTTCCCCGCTTCAGCCCATGAAATATTGAGCTTCAAATGTGTTGTTAACTTTGTGTAAAAAAGTTGCTCACAGCTGTTCTAGGAACACATTGTGAAATCGCGTATATCTTTTCTTCTACACATAGGAATGTATTGTGCTTTGCTTTACACACTATTCTACAGTCAAGAGGAGAGAATTCATCAAGTTTAATAAGCAAAAACACTGTATAAGTCGAATTTCAGCATTTTTGTGTGACCGGGAAAACCACAGTCACAAGCCGAGATGCAGTTCCATAGAAACTTGCCATTTTACCGCTGAACCTAAAAATGGGTAGAAAGTACTTTTTCTCCCTTCCTGTTAATGCCACAGACTTCGCCTTTACAGGGCACACGTTTTCTATCTTCCCCGCTTCAGCCCATGAAATATTGAGCTTCAAATGTGTTGTTAACGTTGTGTAAAAAAGTTGCTCACAGCTGTTCTAGTAACACATTGTGAAATCGCGTATATCTTTGCTTCTACACATAGGAATGTATTGTGCTTTGCTTTACACACTATTCTACAGTCAAGAGGAGAGAATTCATCAAGTTTAATAAGCACAAACACTGTATAAGTCGAATTTCAGCATTTTTGTGTGACCGGGAAAACCACAGTCACAAGTCGAGATGCAGTTCCATAGAGACTTGCCATTTTACCGCTGAACCTAAAAATGGGTAGAAAGTACTTTTTCTCCCTTCCTGTTAATGCCACAGACTTTGCCTTTACAGGGCACACGTTTTCTATCTTCCCCGCTTCAGTCATGAAATATTGAGCTTCAAATGTGTTGTTAACATTGTGTAAAAAAGTTGCTCACAGCTGTTCTAGGAACACATTGTGAAATCGCGTATATCTTTTCTTCTACACATAGGAATGTATTGTGCTTTGCTTTACACACTATTCTACAGTCAAGAGGAGAGAATTCATCAAGTTTAATAAGCAAAAACACTGTATAAGTCGAATTTCAGCATTTTTGTGTGACCGGGAAAACCACAGTCACAAGCCGAGATGCAGTTCCATAGAAACTTGTCATTTTACCGCTGAACCTAAAAATGGGTAGAAAGTACTTTTTCTCCCTTCCTGTTAATGCCACAGACTTCGCCTTTTCAGGGCACACGTTTTCTATCTTCCCCGCTTCAGCCCATGAAATATTGAGCTTCAAATGTGTTGTTAACTTTGTGTAAAAAAGTTGCTCACAGCTGTTCTAGGAACACATTGTGAAATCGCGTATATCTTTTCTTCTACACATAGGAATGTATTGTGCTTTGCTTTACACACTATTCTACAGTCAAGAGGAGAGAATTCATCAAGTTTAATAAGCAAAAACACTGTATAAGTCGAATTTCAGCATTTTTGTGTGACCGGGAAAACCACAGTCACAAGCGGAGATGCAGTTCCATAGAAACTTGCCATTTTACCGCTGAACCTAAAAATGGGTAGAAAGTACTTTTTCTCCCTTCCTGTTAATGCCACAGACTTCGCCTTTACAGGGCACACGTTTTCTATCTTCCCCGCTTCAGTTCATGAAATATTGAGCTTCAAATGTGTTGTTAACATTGTGTAAAAAAGTTGCTCACAGCTGTTCTAGGAACACATTGTGAAATCGCGTATATCTTTTCTTCTACACATAGGAATGTATTGTGCTTTGCTTTACACACTATTCTACAGTCAAGAGGAGAGAATTCATCAAGTTTAATAAGCAAAAACACTGTATAAGTCGAATTTCAGCATTTTTGTGTGACCGGGAAAACCACAGTCACAAGCCGAGATGCAGTTCCATAGAAACTTGCCATTTTACCGCTGAACCTAAAAATGGGTAGAAAGTACTTTTCTCCCTTCCTGTTAATGCCACAGACTTCGCCTTTACAGGGCACACGTTTTCTATCTTCCCCGCTTCAGCCCATGAAATATTGAGCTTCAAATGTGTTGTTAACATTGTGTAAAAAAGTTGCTCACAGCTGTTCTAGGAACACATTGTGAAATCGCGTATATCTTTGCTTCTACACATAGGAATGTATTGTGCTTTGCTTTACACACTATTCTACAGTCAAGAGGAGAGAATTCATCAAGTTTAATAAGCAAAAACACTGTATAAGTCGAATTTCAGCATTTTTGTGTGACCGGGAAAACCACAGTCACAAGCCGAGATGCAGTTCCATAGAAACTTGCCATTTTACCGCTGTACCTAAAAATGGGTAGAAAGTACTTTTTCTCCCTTCCTGTTAATGCCACAGACTTCGCCTTTACAGGGCACACGTTTTCTATCTTCCCCGCTTCAGCCCATGAAATATTGAGCTTCAAATGTGTTGTTAACGTTGTGTAAAAGAGTTGCTTCTAATGTACCAAAGCTGGACTTAGACATAATTTCACTCTCTCAACATTATGGCTGGTTGGAGAGAGTCCGAATCACAAGTACCGGGTCCATGGTTCTGGCCGTATACTGGGGGGACGGGGACGACTCCCATTAACCCCTGACTATACCGGGGATACGCTTATCACAATGCCTTTCTGGTCTGTGCTGAAGCAGGGCATTCTGGCAGCCAAGTGGCTTGACCTTTATTAGTGAGCCTGGTTACCCCCTCTCGGAACCACAGACTTAGAAATCGCCAGCTTATATACAGTGCATAAAATATATTTACTGTATATATATACCCTTATACACCATTTTAATAAAAAATATCACAACATTCTTCTAAGTCCCTCGGGAAGAGTGAAAGACGCGCACGTTCATTTTCAGAGCTCCTAGACCTTCCTATAAGAAGTTAGCCAAAAAGTAGCTTCGAAAAACGCTTAGGTTAAGTTTCAGAGTTGCTTCTAATGTACCAAAGCTGGACTTAGACATAATTTCACTCTCACAACATTATGGCTGGTTGGAGACAGTCCGAACCACAAGTACCGGGTCCATGGTTCTGGCCATGGTAGGAACACATTGTGAAATCGCGTATATCTTTGCTTCTACACATAGAAATGTATTGTGCTTTGCTTTACACACTATTCTACAGTCAAGAGGAGAGAATTCATCAAGTTTAATAATCAAAAACACTGTATAAGTCGAATTTCAGCATTTTTGTGTGACCGGGAAAACCACAGTCACAAGCCGAGATGCAGTTCCATAGAAACTTGCCGTTTTACCGCTGAACCTAAAAATGGGTAGAAAGTACTTTTTCTCCCTTCCTGTTAATGCCACAGACTTCGCCTTTACAGGGCACACGTTTTCTATCTTCCCCGCTTCAGCCCATGAAATATTGAGCTTCAAATGTGTTGTTAACTTTGTGTAAAAAAGTTGCTCACAGCTGTTCTAGGAACACATTGTGAAATCGCGTATATCTTTTCTTCTACACATAGGAATGTATTGTGCTTTGCTTTACACACTATTCTACAGTCAAGAGGAGAGAATTCATCAAGTTTAATAAGCAAAAACACTGTATAAGTCGAATTTCAGCATTTTTGTGTGACCGGGAAAACCACAGTCACAAGCCGAGATGCAGTTCCATAGAAACTTGCCATTTTACCGCTGAACCTAAAAATGGGTAGAAAGTACTTTTTCTCCCTTCCTGTTAATGCCACAGACTTCGCCTTTACAGGGCACACGTTTTCTATCTTCCCCGCTTCAGCCCATGAAATATTGAGCTTCAAATGTGTTGTTAACGTTGTGTAAAAAAGTTGCTCACAGCTGTTCTAGGAACACATTGTGAAATCGCGTATATCTTTTCTTCTACACATAGGAATGTATTGTGCTTTGCTTTACACACTATTCTACAGTCAAGAGGTGAGAATTCATCAAGTTTAATAAGCAAAAACACTGTATAAGTCGAATTTCAGCATTTTTGTGTGACCGGGAAAACCACAGTCACAAGCCGAGATGCAGTTCCATAGAAACTTGCCATTTTACCGCTGAACCTAAAAATGGGTAAAAAGTACTTTTTCTCCCTTCCTGTTAATGCCACAGACTTCGCCTTTACAGGGCACACGTTTTCTATCTTCCCCGCTTCAGCCCATGAAATATTGAGCTTCAAATGTGTTGTTAACGTTGTGTAAAAAAGTTGCTCACAGCTGTTCTAGGAACACATTGTGAAATCGCGTATATCTTTGCTTCTACACATAGGAATGTATTGTGCTTTGCTTTACACACTATTCTACAGTCAAGAGGAGAGAATTCATCAAGTTTAATAAGCAAAAACACTGTATAAGTCGAATTTCAGCATTTTTGTGTGACCGGGAAAACCACAGTCACAAGCCGAGATGCAGTTCCATAGAAACTTGCCATTTTACCGCTGAACCTAAAAATGGGTAGAAAGTACTTTTTCTCCCTTCCTGTTAATGCCACAGACTTCGCCTTTACAGGGCACACGTTTTCTATCTTCCCCGCTTCAGCCCATGAAATATTGAGCTTCAAATGTGTTGTTAACTTTGTGTAAAAAAGTTGCTCACAGCTGTTCTAGGAACACATTGTGAAATCGCGTATATCTTTTCTTCTACACATAGGAATGTATTGTGCTTTGCTTTACACACTATTCTACAGTCAATAGGAGAGAATTCATCAAGTTTAATAAGCAAAAACACTGTATAAGTCGAATTTCAGCATTTTTGTGTGACCGGGAAAACCACAGTCACAAGCCGAGATGCAGTTCCATAGAAACTTGCCATTTTACCGCTGAACCTAAAAATGGGTAGAAAGTACTTTTTCTCCCTTCCTGTTAATGCCACAGACTTCGCCTTTACAGGGCACACGTTTTCTATCTTCCCCGCTTCAGCCCATGAAATATTGAGCTTCAAATGTGTTGTTAACGTTGTGTAAAAAAGTTGCTCACAGCTGTTCTAGGAACACATTGTGAAATCGCGTATATCTTTTCTTCTACACATAGGAATGTATTGTGCTTTGCTTTACACACTATTCTACAGTCAAGAGGTGAGAATTCATCAAGTTTAATAAGCAAAAACACTGTATAAGTCGAATTTCAGCATTTTTGTGTGACCGGGAAAACCACAGTCACAAGCCGAGATGCAGTTCCATAGAAACTTGCCATTTTACCGCTGAACCTAAAAATGGGTAAAAAGTACTTTTTCTCCCTTCCTGTTAATGCCACAGACTTCGCCTTTACAGGGCACACGTTTTCTATCTTCCCCGCTTCAGCCCATGAAATATTGAGCTTCAAATGTGTTGTTAACGTTGTGTAAAAAAGTTGCTCACAGCTGTTCTAGGAACACATTGTGAAATCGCGTATATCTTTGCTTCTACACATAGGAATGTATTGTGCTTTGCTTTACACACTATTCTACAGTCAAGAGGAGAGAATTCATCAAGTTTAATAAGCAAAAACACTGTATAAGTCGAATTTCAGCATTTTTGTGTGACCGGGAAAACCACAGTCACAAGCCGAGATGCAGTTCCATAGAAACTTGCCATTTTACCGCTGAACCTAAAAATGGGTAGAAAGTACTTTTTCTCCCTTCCTGTTAATGCCACAGACTTCGCCTTTACAGGGCACACGTTTTCTATCTTCCCCGCTTCAGCCCATGAAATATTGAGCTTCAAATGTGTTGTTAACTTTGTGTAAAAAAGTTGCTCACAGCTGTTCTAGGAACACATTGTGAAATCGCGTATATCTTTTCTTCTACACATAGGAATGTATTGTGCTTTGCTTTACACACTATTCTACAGTCAATAGGAGAGAATTCATCAAGTTTAATAAGCAAAAACACTGTATAAGTCGAATTTCAGCATTTTTGTGTGACCGGGAAAACCACAGTCACAAGCCGAGAAGCAGTTCCATAGAAACTTGCCATTTTACCGCTGAACCTAAAAATGGGTAGAAAGTACTTTTTCTCCCTTCCTGTTAATGCCACAGACTTCTCCTTTACAGGGCACACGTTTTCTATCTTCCCCGCTTCAGTCCATGAAATATTGAGCTTCAAATGTGTTGTTAACATTGTGTAAAAAAGTTGCTCACAGCTGTTCTAGGAACACATTGTGAAATCGCGTATATCTTTGCTTCTACACATAGGAATGTATTGTGCTTTGCTTTACACACTATTCTACAGTCAAGAGTAGAGAATTCATCAAGTTTAATAAGCAAAAACACTGTATAAGTCGAATTTCAGCATTTTTGTGTGACCCGGAAAACCACAGTCACAAGCCGAGATGCAGTTCCATAGAAACTTGCCATTTTACCGCTGTACCTAAAAATGGGTAGAAAGTACTTTTTCTCCCTTCCTGTTAATGCCACAGACTTCGCCTTTACAGGGCACACGTTTTCTATCTTCCCCGCTTCAGCCCATGAAATATTGAGCTTCAAATGTGTTGTTAACGTGGTGTAAAAAAGTTGCTCACAGCTGTTCTAGGAACACATTGTGAAATCGCGTATATCTTTGCTTCTACACATAGCAATGTATTGTGCTTTGCTTTACACACTATTCTACAGTCAAGAGGAGAGAATTCATCAAGTTTAATAAGCAAAAACACTGTATAAGTCGAATTTCAGCATTTTTGTTTGACCGGGAAAACCACAGTCACAAGCCGAGATTCAGTTCCATAGGAACTTGCCATTTTACCGCGGAACCTAAAAATGGGTAGAAAGTACTTTTTCTCCCTTCCTGTTAATGCCACAGACTTCGCCTTTACAGGGCACACGTTTTCTATCTTCCCCGCTTCAGCCCATGAAATATTGAGCTTCAAATGTGTTGTTAACATTGTGTAAAAAAGTTGCTCACAGCTGTTCTAGGAACACATTGTGAAATCGCGTATATCTTTGCTTCTACACATAGGAATGTATTGTGCTTTGCTTTACACACTATTCTACAGTCAAGAGGTGAGAATTCCTCAAGTTTAATAAGCAAAAACACTGTACTGTATAAGTCGAATTTCAGCATTTTTGTTTGACCGGGAAAACCACAGTCACAAGCCGAGATGCAGTTCCATAGAAACTTGCCATTTTACCGCTGAACCTAAAAATGGGTAGAAAGTACTTTTTCTCCCTTCCTGTTAATGCCACAGACTTCGCCTTTACAGGGCACACGTTTTCTATCTTCCCCGCTTCAGCCCATGAAATATTGAGCTTCAAATGTGTTGTTAACGTTGTGTAAAAAAGTTGCTCACAGCTGTTCTAGGAACACATTGTGAAATCGCGTATATCTTTGCTTCTACACATAGAAATGTATTGTGCTTTGCTTTACACACTATTCTACAGTCAAGAGGAGAGAATTCATCAAGTTTAATAAGCAAAAACACTGTATAAGTCGAATTTCAGCATTTTTGTGTGACCGGGAAAACCACAGTCACAAGCCGAGATGCAGTTCCATAGAAACTTGCCATTTTACCGCTGAACCTAAAAATGGGTAGAAAGTACTTTTTCTCCCTTCCTGTTAATGCCACAGACTTCGCCTTTACAGGGCACACGTTTTCTATCTTCCCCGCTTCAGTCATGAAATATTGAGCTTCAAATGTGTTGTTAACATTGTGTAAAAAAGTTGCTCACAGCTGTTCTAGGAACACATTGTGAAATCGCGTATATCTTTTCTTCTACACATAGGAATGTATTGTGCTTTGCTTTACACACTATTCTACAGTCAAGAGGAGAGAATTCATCAAGTTTAATAAGCAAAAACACTGTATAAGTCGAATTTCAGCATTTTTGTGTGACCGGGAAAACCACAGTCACAAGCCGAGATGCAGTTCCATAGAAACTTGCCATTTTACCGCTGAACCTAAAAATGGGTAGAAAGTACTTTTTCTCCCTTCCTGTTAATGCCACAGACTTCGCCTTTACAGGGCACACGTTTTCTATCTTCCCCGCTTCAGCCCATGAAATATTGAGCTTCAAATGTGTTGTTAACTTTGTGTAAAAAAGTTGCTCACAGCTGTTCTAGGAACACATTGTGAAATCGCGTATATCTTTTCTTCTACACATAGGAATGTATTGTGCTTTGCTTTACACACTATTCTACAGTCAAGAGGAGAGAATTCATCAAGTTTAATAAGCAAAAACACTGTATAAGTCGAATTTCAGCATTTTTGTGTGACCGGGAAAACCACAGTCACAAGTCGAGATGCAGTTCCATAGAAACTTGCCATTTTACCGCTGAACCTAAAAATGGGTAGAAAGTACTTTTCTCCCTTCCTGTTAATGCCACAGACTTCGCCTTTACAGGGCACACGTTTTCTATCTTCCCCGCTTCAGCCCATGAAATATTGAGCTTCAAATGTGTTGTTAACTTTGTGTAAAAAAGTTGCTCACAGCTGTTCTAGGAACACATTGTGAAATCGCGTATATCTTTGCTTCTACACATAGGAATGTATTGTGCTTTGCTTTACACACTATTCTACAGTCAAGAGGAGAGAATTCATCAAGTTTAATAAGCAAAAACACTGTATAAGTCGAATTTCAGCATTTTTGTGTGACCGGGAAAACCACAGTCACAAGCCGAGATGCAGTTCCATAGAAACTTGCCATTTTACCGCTGAACCTAAAAATGGGTAGAAAGTACTTTTTCTCCCTTCCTGTTAATGCCACAGACTTCGCCTTTACAGGGCACACGTTTTCTATCTTCCCCGCTTCAGCCCATGAAATATTGAGCTTCAAATGTGTTGTTAACTTTGTGTAAAAAAGTTGCTCACAGCTGTTCTAGGAACACATTGTGAAATCGCGTATATCTTTTCTTCTACACATAGGAATGTATTGTGCTTTGCTTTACACACTATTCTACAGTCAAGAGGAGAGAATTCATCAAGTTTAATAAGCAAAAACACTGTATAAGTCGAATTTCAGCATTTTTGTGTGACCGGGAAAACCACAGTCACAAGCCGAGAAGCAGTTCCATAGAAACTTGCCATTTTACCGCTGAACCTAAAAATGGGTAGAAAGTACTTTTTCTCCCTTCCTGTTAATGCCACAGACTTCTCCTTTACAGGGCACACGTTTTCTATCTTCCCCGCTTCAGCCCATGAAATATTGAGCTTCAAATGTGTTGTTAACATTGTGTAAAAAAGTTGCTCACAGCTGTTCTAGGAACACATTGTGAAATCGCGTATATCTTTGCTTCTACACATAGGAATGTATTGTGCTTTGCTTTACACACTATTCTACAGTCAAGAGTAGAGAATTCATCAAGTTTAATAAGCAAAAACACTGTATAAGTCGAATTTCAGCATTTTTGTGTGACCCGGAAAACCACAGTCACAAGCCGAGATGCAGTTCCATAGAAACTTGCCATTTTACCGCTGTACCTAAAAATGGGTAGAAAGTACTTTTTCTCCCTTCCTGTTAATGCCACAGACTTCGCCTTTACAGGGCACACGTTTTCTATCTTCCCCGCTTCAGCCCATGAAATATTGAGCTTCAAATGTGTTGTTAACATTGTGTAAAAAAGTTGCTCACAGCTGTTCTAGGAACACATTGTGAAATCGCGTATATCTTTGCTTCTACACATAGGAATGTATTGTGCTTTGCTTTACACACTATTCTACAGTCAAGAGGTGAGAATTCCTCAAGTTTAATAAGCAAAAACACTGTACTGTATAAGTCGAATTTCAGCATTTTTGTTTGACCGGGAAAACCACAGTCACAAGCCGAGATGCAGTTCCATAGAAACTTGCCATTTTACCGCTGAACCTAAAAATGGGTAGAAAGTACTTTTTCTCCCTTCCTGTTAATGCCACAGACTTCGCCTTTACAGGGCACACGTTTTCTATCTTCCCCGCTTCAGCCCATGAAATATTGAGCTTCAAATGTGTTGTTAACGTTGTGTAAAAAAGTTGCTCACAGCTGTTCTAGGAACACATTGTGAAATCGCGTATATCTTTGCTTCTACACATAGAAATGTATTGTGCTTTGCTTTACACACTATTCTACAGTCAAGAGGAGAGAATTCATCAAGTTTAATAAGCAAAAACACTGTATAAGTCGAATTTCAGCATTTTTGTGTGACCGGGAAAACCACAGTAACAAGCCGAGATGCAGTTCCATAGAAACTTGCCATTTTACCGCTGTACCTAAAAATGGGTAGAAAGTACTTTTTCTCCCTTCCTGTTAATGCCACAGACTTCGCCTTTACAGGGCACACGTTTTCTATCTTCCCCGCTTCAGCCCATGAAATATTGAGCTTCAAATGTGTTGTTAACGTGGTGTAAAAAAGTTGCTCACAGCTGTTCTAGGAACACATTGTGAAATCGCGTATATCTTTGCTTCTACACATAGCAATGTATTGTGCTTTGCTTTACACACTATTCTACAGTCAAGAGGAGAGAATTCATCAAGTTTAATAAGCAAAAACACTGTATAAGTCGAATTTCAGCATTTTTGTTTGACCGGGAAAACCACAGTCACAAGCCGAGATTCAGTTCCATAGGAACTTGCCATTTTACCGCGGAACCTAAAAATGGGTAGAAAGTACTTTTTCTCCCTTCCTGTTAATGCCACAGACTTCGCCTTTACAGGGCACACGTTTTCTATCTTCCCCGCTTCAGCCCATGAAATATTGAGCTTCAAATGTGTTGTTAACATTGTGTAAAAAAGTTGCTCACAGCTGTTCTAGGAACACATTGTGAAATCGCGTATATCTTTGCTTCTACACATAGGAATGTATTGTGCTTTGCTTTACACACTATTCTACAGTCAAGAGGTGAGAATTCATCAAGTTTAATAAGCAAAAACACTGTATAAGTCGAATTTCAGCATTTTTGTTTGACCGGGAAAACCACAGTCACAAGCCGAGATGCAGTTCCATAGAAACTTGCCATTTTACCGCTGAACCTAAAAATGGGTAGAAAGTACTTTTTCTCCCTTCCTGTTAATGGCACAGACTTCGCCTTTACAGGGCACACGTTTTCTATCTTCCCCGCTTCAGCCCATGAAATATTGAGCTTCAAATGTGTTGTTAACGTTGTGTAAAAAAGTTGCTCACAGCTGTTCTAGGAACACATTGTGAAATCGCGTATATCTTTGCTTCTACACATAGAAATGTATTGTGCTTTGCTTTACACACTATTCTACAGTCAAGAGGAGAGAATTCATCAAGTTTAATAATCAAAAACACTGTATAAGTCGAATTTCAGCATTTTTGTGTGACCGGGAAAACCACAGTCACAAGCCGAGATGCAGTTCCATAGAAACTTGCCGTTTTACCGCTGAACCTAAAAATGGGTAGAAAGTACTTTTTCTCCCTTCCTGTTAATGCCACAGACTTCGCCTTTACAGGGCACACGTTTTCTATCTTCCCCGCTTCAGCCCATGAAATATTGAGCTTCAAATGTGTTGTTAACTTTGTGTAAAAAAGTTGCTCACAGCTGTTCTAGGAACACATTGTGAAATCGCGTATATCTTTTCTTCTACACATAGGAATGTATTGTGCTTTGCTTTACACACTATTCTACAGTCAAGAGGAGAGAATTCATCAAGTTTAATAAGCAAAAACACTGTATAAGTCGAATTTCAGCATTTTTGTGTGACCGGGAAAACCACAGTCACAAGCCGAGAAGCAGTTCCATAGAAACTTGCCATTTTACCGCTGAACCTAAAAATGGGTAGAAAGTACTTTTTCTCCCTTCCTGTTAATGCCACAGACTTCTCCTTTACAGGGCACACGTTTTCTATCTTCCCCGCTTCAGCCCATGAAATATTGAGCTTCAAATGTGTTGTTAACATTGTGTAAAAAAGTTGCTCACAGCTGTTCTAGGAACACATTGTGAAATCGCGTATATCTTTGCTTCTACACATAGGAATGTATTGTGCTTTGCTTTACACACTATTCTACAGTCAAGAGTAGAGAATTCATCAAGTTTAATAAGCAAAAACACTGTATAAGTCGAATTTCAGCATTTTTGTGTGACCCGGAAAACCACAGTCACAAGCCGAGATGCAGTTCCATAGAAACTTGCCATTTTACCGCTGTACCTAAAAATGGGTAGAAAGTACTTTTTCTCCCTTCCTGTTAATGCCACAGACTTCGCCTTTACAGGGCACACGTTTTCTATCTTCCCCGCTTCAGCCCATGAAATATTGAGCTTCAAATGTGTTGTTAACATTGTGTAAAAAAGTTGCTCACAGCTGTTCTAGGAACACATTGTGAAATCGCGTATATCTTTGCTTCTACACATAGGAATGTATTGTGCTTTGCTTTACACACTATTCTACAGTCAAGAGGTGAGAATTCCTCAAGTTTAATAAGCAAAAACACTGTACTGTATAAGTCGAATTTCAGCATTTTTGTTTGACCGGGAAAACCACAGTCACAAGCCGAGATGCAGTTCCATAGAAACTTGCCATTTTACCGCTGAACCTAAAAATGGGTAGAAAGTACTTTTTCTCCCTTCCTGTTAATGCCACAGACTTCGCCTTTACAGGGCACACGTTTTCTATCTTCCCCGCTTCAGCCCATGAAATATTGAGCTTCAAATGTGTTGTTAACGTTGTGTAAAAAAGTTGCTCACAGCTGTTCTAGGAACACATTGTGAAATCGCGTATATCTTTGCTTCTACACATAGAAATGTATTGTGCTTTGCTTTACACACTATTCTACAGTCAAGAGGAGAGAATTCATCAAGTTTAATAAGCAAAAACACTGTATAAGTCGAATTTCAGCATTTTTGTGTGACCGGGAAAACCACAGTAACAAGCCGAGATGCAGTTCCATAGAAACTTGCCATTTTACCGCTGTACCTAAAAATGGGTAGAAAGTACTTTTTCTCCCTTCCTGTTAATGCCACAGACTTCGCCTTTACAGGGCACACGTTTTCTATCTTCCCCGCTTCAGCCCATGAAATATTGAGCTTCAAATGTGTTGTTAACGTGGTGTAAAAAAGTTGCTCACAGCTGTTCTAGGAACACATTGTGAAATCGCGTATATCTTTGCTTCTACACATAGCAATGTATTGTGCTTTGCTTTACACACTATTCTACAGTCAAGAGGAGAGAATTCATCAAGTTTAATAAGCAAAAACACTGTATAAGTCGAATTTCAGCATTTTTGTTTGACCGGGAAAACCACAGTCACAAGCCGAGATTCAGTTCCATAGGAACTTGCCATTTTACCGCGGAACCTAAAAATGGGTAGAAAGTACTTTTTCTCCCTTCCTGTTAATGCCACAGACTTCGCCTTTACAGGGCACACGTTTTCTATCTTCCCCGCTTCAGCCCATGAAATATTGAGCTTCAAATGTGTTGTTAACATTGTGTAAAAAAGTTGCTCACAGCTGTTCTAGGAACACATTGTGAAATCGCGTATATCTTTGCTTCTACACATAGGAATGTATTGTGCTTTGCTTTACACACTATTCTACAGTCAAGAGGTGAGAATTCATCAAGTTTAATAAGCAAAAACACTGTATAAGTCGAATTTCAGCATTTTTGTTTGACCGGGAAAACCACAGTCACAAGCCGAGATGCAGTTCCATAGAAACTTGCCATTTTACCGCTGAACCTAAAAATGGGTAGAAAGTACTTTTTCTCCCTTCCTGTTAATGCCACAGACTTCGCCTTTACAGGGCACACGTTTTCTATCTTCCCCGCTTCAGCCCATGAAATATTGAGCTTCAAATGTGTTGTTAACGTTGTGTAAAAAAGTTGCTCACAGCTGTTCTAGGAACACATTGTGAAATCGCGTATATCTTTGCTTCTACACATAGAAATGTATTGTGCTTTGCTTTACACACTATTCTACAGTCAAGAGGAGAGAATTCATCAAGTTTAATAATCAAAAACACTGTATAAGTCGAATTTCAGCATTTTTGTGTGACCGGGAAAACCACAGTCACAAGCCGAGATGCAGTTCCATAGAAACTTGCCGTTTTACCGCTGAACCTAAAAATGGGTAGAAAGTACTTTTTCTCCCTTCCTGTTAATGCCACAGACTTCGCCTTTACAGGGCACACGTTTTCTATCTTCCCCGCTTCAGCCCATGAAATATTGAGCTTCAAATGTGTTGTTAACTTTGTGTAAAAAAGTTGCTCACAGCTGTTCTAGGAACACATTGTGAAATCGCGTATATCTTTTCTTCTACACATAGGAATGTATTGTGCTTTGCTTTACACACTATTCTACAGTCAAGAGGAGAGAATTCATCAAGTTTAATAAGCAAAAACACTGTATAAGTCGAATTTCAGCATTTTTGTGTGACCGGGAAAACCACAGTCACAAGCCGAGATGCCGTTCCATAGAAACTTGCCATTTTACCGCTGAACCTAAAAATGGGTAGAAAGTACTTTTTCTCCCTTCCTGTTAATGCCACAGACTTCGCCTTTACAGGGCACACGTTTTCTATCTTCCCCGCTTCAGCCCATGAAATATTGAGCTTCAAATGTGTTGTTAACGTTGTGTAAAAAAGTTGCTCACAGCTGTTCTAGGAACACATTGTGAAATCGCGTATATCTTTTCTTCTACACATAGGAATGTATTGTGCTTTGCTTTACACACTATTCTACAGTCAAGAGGTGAGAATTCATCAAGTTTAATAAGCAAAAACACTGTATAAGTCGAATTTCAGCATTTTTGTGTGACCGGGAAAACCACAGTCACAAGACGAGATGCAGTTCCATAGAAACTTGCCATTTTACCGCTGAACCTAAAAATGGGTAGAAAGTACTTTTTCTCCCTTCCTGTTAATGCCACAGACTTCGCCTTTACAGGGCACACGTTTTCTATCTTCCCCGCTTCAGCCCATGAAATATTGAGCTTCAAATGTGTTGTTAACGTTGTGTAAAAAAGTTGCTCACAGCTGTTCTAGGAACACATTGTGAAATCGCGTATATCTTTGCTTCTACACATAGGAATGTATTGTGCTTTGCTTTACACACTATTCTACAGTCAAGAGGTGAGAATTCATCAAGTTTAATAAGCAAAAACACTGTATAAGTCGAATTTCAGCATTTTTGTGTGACCGGGAAAACCACAGTCACAAGCCGAGATGCAGTTCCATAGAAACTTGCCATTTTACCGCTGAACCTAAAAATGGGTAGAAAGTACTTTTTCTCCCTTCCTGTTAATGCCACAGACTTCGCCTTTACAGGGCACACGTTTTCTATCTTCCCCGCTTCAGCCCATGAAATATTGAGCTTCAAATGTGTTGTTAACGTTGTGTAAAAAAGTTGCTCACAGCTGTTCTAGGAACACATTGTGAAATCGCGTATATCTTTTCTTCTACACATAGGAATGTATTGTGCTTTGCTTTACACACTATTCTACAGTCAAGAGGTGAGAATTCATCAAGTTTAATAAGCAAAAACACTGTATAAGTCGAATTTCAGCATTTTTGTGTGACCGGGAAAACCACAGTCACAAGCCGAGATGCAGTTCCATAGAAACTTGCCATTTTACCGCTGAACCTAAAAATGGGTAGAAAGTACTTTTTCTCCCTTCCTGTTAATGCCACAGACTTCGCCTTTACAGGGCACACGTTTTCTATCTTCCCCGCTTCAGCCCATGAAATATTGAGCTTCAAATGTGTTGTTAACTTTGTGTAAAAAAGTTGCTCACAGCTGTTCTAGGAACACATTGTGAAATCGCGTATATCTTTTCTTCTACACATAGGAATGTATTGTGCTTTGCTTTACACACTATTCTACAGTCAAGAGGAGAGAATTCATCAAGTTTAATAAGCAAAAACACTGTATAAGTCGAATTTCAGCATTTTTGTGTGACCGGGAAAACCACAGTCACAAGCGAGATGCAGTTCCATAGAAACTTGCCATTTTACCGCTGAACCTAAAAATGGGTAGAAAGTACTTTTTCTCCCTTCCTGTTAATGCCACAGACTTCGCCTTTACAGGGCACACGTTTTCTATCTTCCCCGCTTCAGCCCATGAAATATTGAGCTTCAAATGTGTTGTTAACGTTGTGTAAAAAAGTTGCTCACAGCTGTTCTAGGAACACATTGTGAAATCGCGTATATCTTTTCTTCTACACATAGGAATGTATTGTGCTTTGCTTTACACACTATTCTACAGTCAAGAGGTGAGAATTCATCAAGTTTAATAAGCAAAAACACTGTATAAGTCGAATTTCAGCATTTTTGTGTGACCGGGAAAACCACAGTCACAAGCCGAGATGCAGTTCCATAGAAACTTGCCATTTTACCGCTGAACCTAAAAATGGGTAGAAAGTACTTTTTCTCCCTTCCTGTTAATGCCACAGACTTCGCCTTTACAGGGCACACGTTTTCTATCTTCCCCGCTTCAGCCCATGAAATATTGAGCTTCAAATGTGTTGTTAACGTTGTGTAAAAAAGTTGCTCACAGCTGTTCTAGGAACACATTGTGAAATCGCGTATATCTTTTCTTCTACACATAGGAATGTATTGTGCTTTGCTTTACACACTATTCTACAGTCAAGAGGTGAGAATTCATCAAGTTTAATAAGCAAAAACACTGTATAAGTCGAATTTCAGCATTTTTGTGTGACCGGGAAAACCACAGTCACAAGCCGAGATGCAGTTCCATAGAAACTTGCCATTTTACCGCTGAACCTAAAAATGGGTAGAAAGTACTTTTTCTCCCTTCCTGTTAATGCCACAGACTTCGCCTTTACAGGGCACACGTTTTCTATCTTCCCCGCTTCAGCCCATGAAATATTGAGCTTCAAATGTGTTGTTAACTTTGTGTAAAAAAGTTGCTCACAGCTGTTCTAGGAACACATTGTGAAATCGCGTATATCTTTTCTTCTACACATAGGAATGTATTGTGCTTTGCTTTACACACTATTCTACAGTCAAGAGGAGAGAATTCATCAAGTTTAATAAGCAAAAACACTGTATAAGTCGAATTTCAGCATTTTTGTGTGACCGGGAAAACCACAGTCACAAGTCGAGATGCAGTTCCATAGAAACTTGCCATTTTACCGCTGAACCTAAAAATGGGTAGAAAGTACTTTTCTCCCTTCCTGTTAATGCCACAGACTTCGCCTTTACAGGGCACACGTTTTCTATCTTCCCCGCTTCAGCCCATGAAATATTGAGCTTCAAATGTGTTGTTAACTTTGTGTAAAAAAGTTGCTCACAGCTGTTCTAGGAACACATTGTGAAATCGCGTATATCTTTTCTTCTACACATAGGAATGTATTGTGCTTTGCTTTACACACTATTCTACAGTCAAGAGGAGAGAATTCATCAAGTTTAATAAGCAAAAACACTGTATAAGTCGAATTTCCGCATTTTTGTGTGACCGGGAAAACCACAGTCACAAGCCGAGAAGCAGTTCCATAGAAACTTGCCATTTTACCGCTGAACCTAAAAATGGGTAGAAAGTACTTTTTCTCCCTTCCTGTTAATGCCACAGACTTCGCCTTTACTGGGCACACGTTTTCTATCTTCCCCGCTTCAGCCCATGAAATATTGAGCTTCAAATGTGTAGTTAACATTGTGTAAAAAAGTTGCTCACAGCTGTTCTAGGAACACATTGTGAAATCGCGTATATCTTTGCTTCTACACATAGCAATGTATTGTGCTTTGCTTTACACACTATTCTACAGTCAAGAGGAGAGAATTCATCAAGTTTAATAAGCAAAAACACTGTATAAGTCGAATTTCAGCATTTTTGTTTGACCGGGAAAACCACAGTCACAAGCCGAGATTCAGTTCCATAGGAACTTGCCATTTTACCGCGGAACCTAAAAATGGGTAGAAAGTACTTTTTCTCCCTTCCTGTTAATGCCACAGACTTCGCCTTTACAGGGCACACGTTTTCTATCTTCCCCGCTTCAGCCCATGAAATATTGAGCTTCAAATGTGTTGTTAACTTTGTGTAAAAAAGTTGCTCACAGCTGTTCTAGGAACACATTGTGAAATCGCGTATATCTTTTCTTCTACACATAGGAATGTATTGTGCTTTGCTTTACACACTATTCTACAGTCAAGAGGAGAGAATTCATCAAGTTTAATAAGCAAAAACACTGTATAAGTCGAATTTCAGCATTTTTGTGTGACCGGGAAAACCACAGTCACAAGTCGAGATGCAGTTCCATAGAAACTTGCCATTTTACCGCTGAACCTAAAAATGGGTAGAAAGTACTTTTTCTCCCTTCCTGTTAATGCCACAGACTTCGCCTTTACAGGGCACACGTTTTCTATCTTCCCCGCTTCAGCCCATGAAATATTGAGCTTCAAATGTGTTGTTAACGTTGTGTAAAAAAGTTGCTCACAGCTGTTCTAGGAACACATTGTGAAATCGCGTATATCTTTTCTTCTACACATAGGAATGTATTGTGCTTTGCTTTACACACTATTCTACAGTCAAGAGGTGAGAATTCATCAAGTTTAATAAGCAAAAACACTGTATAAGTCGAATTTCAGCATTTTTGTGTGACCGGGAAAACCACAGTCACAAGCCGAGATGCAGTTCCATAGAAACTTGCCATTTTACCGCTGAACCTAAAAATGGGTAGAAAGTACTTTTTCTCCCTTCCTGTTAATGCCACAGACTTCGCCTTTACAGGGCACACGTTTTCTATCTTCCCCGCTTCAGCCCATGAAATATTGAGCTTCAAATGTGTTGTTAACTTTGTGTAAAAAAGTTGCTCACAGCTGTTCTAGGAACACATTGTGAAATCGCGTATATCTTTTCTTCTACACATAGGAATGTATTGTGCTTTGCTTTACACACTATTCTACAGTCAAGAGGAGAGAATTCATCAAGTTTAATAAGCAAAAACACTGTATAAGTCGAATTTCAGCATTTTTGTGTGACCGGGAAAACCACAGTCACAAGTCGAGATGCAGTTCCATAGAAACTTGCCATTTTACCGCTGTACCTAAAAATGGGTAGAAAGTACTTTTTCTCCCTTCCTGTTAATGCCACAGACTTCGCCTTTACAGGGCACACGTTTTCTATCTTCCCCGCTTCAGCCCATGAAATATTGAGCTTCAAATGTGTTGTTAACGTGGTGTAAAAAAGTTGCTCACAGCTGTTCTAGGAACACATTGTGAAATCGCGTATATCTTTGCTTCTACACATAGCAATGTATTGTGCTTTGCTTTACACACTATTCTACAGTCAAGAGGAGAGAATTCATCAAGTTTAATAAGCAAAAACACTGTATAAGTCGAATTTCAGCATTTTTGTTTGACCGGGAAAACCACAGTCACAAGCCGAGATTCAGTTCCATAGGAACTTGCCATTTTACCGCGGAACCTAAAAATGGGTAGAAAGTACTTTTTCTCCCTTCCTGTTAATGCCACAGACTTCGCCTTTACAGGGCACACGTTTTCTATCTTCCCCGCTTCAGCCCATGAAATATTGAGCTTCAAATGTGTTGTTAACATTGTGTAAAAAAGTTGCTCACAGCTGTTCTAGGAACACATTGTGAAATCGCGTATATCTTTGCTTCTACACATAGGAATGTATTGTGCTTTGCTTTACACACTATTCTACAGTCAAGAGGTGAGAATTCCTCAAGTTTAATAAGCAAAAACACTGTATAAGTCGAATTTCAGCATTTTTGTGTGACCGGGAAAACCACAGTCACAAGCCGAGATGCAGTTCCATAGAAACTTGCCATTTTACCGCTGAACCTAAAAATGGGTAGAAAGTACTTTTTCTCCCTTCCTGTTAATGCCACAGACTTCGCCTTTACAGGGCACACGTTTTCTATCTTCCCCGCTTCAGCCCATGAAATATTGAGCTTCAAATGTGTTGTTAACATTGTGTAAAAAAGTTGCTCACAGCTGTTCTAGGAACACATTGTGAAATCGCGTATATCTTTGCTTCTACACATAGGAATGTATTGTGCTTTGCTTTACACACTATTCTACAGTCAAGAGGTGAGAATTCCTCAAGTTTAATAAGCAAAAACACTGTATAAGTCGAATTTCAGCATTTTTGTGTGACCGGGAAAACCACAGTCACAAGCCGAGATGCAGTTCCATAGAAACTTGCCATTTTACCGCTGAACCTAAAAATGGGTAGAAAGTACTTTTTCTCCCTTCCTGTTAATGCCACAGACTTCGCCTTTACAGGGCACACGTTTTCTATCTTCCTCGCTTCAGCCCATGAAATATTGAGCTTCAAATGTGTTGTTAACATTGTGTAAAAAAGTTGCTCACAGCTGTTCTAGGAACACATTGTGAAATCGCGTATATCTTTGCTTCTACACATAGGAATGTATTGTGCTTTGCTTTACACACTATTCTACAGTCAAGAGGTGAGAATTCATCAAGTTTAATAAGCAAAAACACTGCATAAGTCGAATTTCAGCATTTTTGTGTGACCGGGAAAACCACAGTCACAAGCCGAGATGCAGTTCCATAGAAACTTGCCATTTTACCGCTGAACCTAAAAATGGGTAGAAAGTACTTTTTCTCCCTTCCTGTTAATGCCACAGACTTCGCCTTTACAGGGCACACGTTTTCTATCTTCCCCGCTTCAGCCCATGAAATATTGAGCTTCAAATGTGTTGTTAACTTTGTGTAAAAAAGTTGCTCACAGCTGTTCTAGGAACACATTGTGAAATCGCGTATATCTTTTCTTCTACACATAGGAATGTATTGTGCTTTGCTTTACACACTATTCTACAGTCAAGAGGAGAGAATTCATCAAGTTTAATAAGCAAAAACACTGTATAAGTCGAATTTCCGCATTTTTGTGTGACCGGGAAAACCACAGTCACAAGCCGAGAAGCAGTTCCATAGAAACTTGCCATTTTACCGCTGAACCTAAAAATGGGTAGAAAGTACTTTTTCTCCCTTCCTGTTAATGCCACAGACTTCGCCTTTACAGGGCACACGTTTTCTATCTTCCCCGCTTCAGCCCATGAAATATTGAGCTTCAAATGTGTAGTTAACATTGTGTAAAAAAGTTGCTCACAGCTGTTCTAGGAACACATTGTGAAATCGCGTATATCTTTGCTTCTACACATAGCAATGTATTGTGCTTTGCTTTACACACTATTCTACAGTCAAGAGGAGAGAATTCATTAAGTTTAATAAGCAAAAACACTGTATAAGTCGAATTTCAGCATTTTTGTGTGACCGGGAAAACCACAGTCACAAGCCGAGATGCAGTTCCATAGAAACTTGCCATTTTACCGCTGAACCTAAAAATGGGTAGAAAGTACTTTTTCTCCCTTCCTGTTAATGCCACAGACTTCGCCTTTACAGGGCACACGTTTTCTATCTTCCCCGCTTCAGCCCATGAAATATTGAGCTTCAAATGTGTTGTTAACGTGGTGTAAAAAAGTTGCTCACAGCTGTTCTAGGAACACATTGTGAAATCGCGTATATCTTTTCTTCTACACATAGGAATGTATTGTGCTTTGCTTTACACACTATTCTACAGTCAAGAGGAGAGAATTCATCAAGTTTAATAAGCAAAAACACTGTATAAGTCGAATTTCAGCATTTTTGTGTGACCGGGAAAACCACAGTCACAAGTCGAGATGCAGTTCCATAGAGACTTGCCATTTTACCGCTGAACCTAAAAATGGGTAGAAAGTACTTTTTCTCCCTTCCTGTTAATGCCACAGACTTCGCCTTTACAGGGCACACGTTTTCTATCTTCCCCGCTTCAGTCATGAAATATTGAGCTTCAAATGTGTTGTTAACATTGTGTAAAAAATTTGCTCACAGCTGTTCTAGGAACACATTGTGAAATCGCGTATATCTTTTCTTCTACACATAGGAATGTATTGTGCTTTGCTTTACACACTATTCTACAGTCAAGAGGAGAGAATTCATCAAGTTTAATAAGCAAAAACACTGTATAAGTCGAATTTCAGCATTTTTGTGTGACCGGGAAAACCACAGTCACAAGCCGAGATGCAGTTCCATAGAAACTTGCCATTTTACCGCTGAACCTAAAAATGGGTAGAAAGTACTTTTTCTCCCTTCCTGTTAATGCCACAGACTTCGCCTTTACAGGGCACACGTTTTCTATCTTCCCCGCTTCAGCCCATGAAATATTGAGCTTCAAATGTGTTGTTAACGTGGTGTAAAAAAGTTGCTCACAGCTGTTCTAGGAACACATTGTGAAATCGCGTATATCTTTTCTTCTACACATAGGAATGTATTGTGCTTTGCTTTACACACTATTCTACAGTCAAGAGGAGAGAATTCATCAAGTTTAATAAGCAAAAACACTGTATAAGTCGAATTTCAGCATTTTTGTGTGACCGGGAAAACCACAGTCACAAGTCGAGATGCAGTTCCATAGAGACTTGCCATTTTACCGCTGAACCGAAAAATGGGTAGAAAGTACTTTTTCTCCCTTCCTGTTAATGCCACAGACTTCGCCTTTACAGGGCACACGTTTTCTATCTTCCCCGCTTCAGTCATGAAATATTGAGCTTCAAATGTGTTGTTAACATTGTGTAAAAAATTTGCTCACAGCTGTTCTAGGAACACATTGTGAAATCGCGTATATCTTTTCTTCTACACATAGGAATGTATTGTGCTTTGCTTTACACACTATTCTACAGTCAAGAGGAGAGAATTCATCAAGTTTAATAAGCAAAAACACTGTATAAGTCGAATTTCAGCATTTTTGTGTGACCGGGAAAACCACAGTCACAAGCCGAGATGCAGTTCCATAGAAACTTGCCATTTTACCGCTGAACCTAAAAATGGGTAGAAAGTACTTTTTCTCCCTTCCTGTTAATGCCACAGACTTCGCCTTTACAGGGCACACGTTTTCTATCTTCCCCGCTTCAGCCCATGAAATATTGAGCTTCAAATGTGTTGTTAACGTTGTGTAAAAAAGTTGCTCACAGCTGTTCTAGGAACACATTGTGAAATCGCGTATATCTTTGCTTCTACACATAGGAATGTATTGTGCTTTGCTTTACACACTATTCTACAGTCAAGAGGAGAGAATTCATCAAGTTTAATAAGCAAAAACACTGTATAAGTCGAATTTCAGCATTTTTGTGTGACCGGGAAAACCACAGTCACAAGTCGAGATGCAGTTCCATAGACACTTGCCATTTTACCGCTGAACCTAAAAATGGGTAGAAAGTACTTTTTCTCCCTTCCTGTTAATGCCACAGACTTCGCCTTTACAGGGCACACGTTTTCTATCTTCCCCGCTTCAGTCATGAAATATTGAGCTTCAAATGTGTTGTTAACATTGTGTAAAAAATTTGCTCACAGCTGTTCTAGGAACACATTGTGAAATCGCGTATATCTTTTCTTCTACACATAGGAATGTATTGTGCTTTGCTTTACACACTATTCTACAGTCAAGAGGAGAGAATTCATCAAGTTTAATAAGCAAAAACACTGTATAAGTCGAATTTCAGCATTTTTGTGTGACCGGGAAAACCACAGTCACAAGCCGAGATGCAGTTCCATAGAAACTTGCCATTTTACCGCTGAACCTAAAAATGGGTAGAAAGTACTTTTTCTCCCTTCCTGTTAATGCCACAGACTTCGCCTTTACAGGGCACACGTTTTCTATCTTCCCCGCTTCAGCCCATGAAATATTGAGCTTCAAATGTGTTGTTAACGTTGTGTAAAAAAGTTGCTCACAGCTGTTCTAGGAACACATTGTGAAATCGCGTATATCTTTGCTTCTACACATAGGAATGTATTGTGCTTTGCTTTACACACTATTCTACAGTCAAGAGGAGAGAATTCATCAAGTTTAATAAGCAAAAACACTGTATAAGTCGAATTTCAGCATTTTTGTGTGACCGGGAAAACCACAGTCACAAGTCGAGATGCAGTTCCATAGACACTTGCCATTTTACCGCTGAACCTAAAAATGGGTAGAAAGTACTTTTTCTCCCTTCCTGTTAATGCCACAGACTTCGCCTTTACAGGGCACACGTTTTCTATCTTCCCCGCTTCAGTCATGAAATATTGAGCTTCAAATGTGTTGTTAACATTGTGTAAAAAATTTGCTCACAGCTGTTCTAGGAACACATTGTGAAATCGCGTATATCTTTTCTTCTACACATAGGAATGTATTGTGCTTTGCTTTACACACTATTCTACAGTCAAGAGGAGAGAATTCATCAAGTTTAATAAGCAAAAACACTGTATAAGTCGAATTTCAGCATTTTTGTGTGACCGGGAAAACCACAGTCACAAGCCGAGATGCAGTTCCATAGAAACTTGTCATTTTACCGATGAACATAAAAATGGGTAGAAAGTACTTTTTCTCCCTTCCTGTTAATGCCACAGACTTCGCCTTTACAGGGCACACGTTTTCTATCTTCCCCGCTTCAGCCCATGAAATATTGAGCTTCAAATGTGTTGTTAACTTTGTGTAAAAAAGTTGCTCACAGCTGTTCTAGGAACACATTGTGAAATCGCGTATATCTTTTCTTCTACACATAGGAATGTATTGTGCTTTGCTTTACACACTATTCTACAGTCAAGAGGAGAGAATTCATCAAGTTTAATAAGCAAAAACACTGTATAAGTCGAATTTCAGCATTTTTGTGTGACCGGGAAAACCACAGTCACAAGCCGAGATGCAGTTCCATAGAAACTTGCCATTTTACCGCTGAACCTAAAAATGAGTAGAAAGTACTTTTTCTCCCTTCATGTTAATGCCACAGACTTCGCCTTTACAGGGCACACGTTTTCTATCTTCCCCGCTTCAGTTCATGAAATATTGAGCTTCAAATGTGTTGTTAACATTGTGTAAAAAAGTTGCTCACAGCTGTTCTAGGAACACATTGTGAAATCGCGTATATCTTTTCTTCTACACATAGGAATGTATTGTGCTTTGCTTTACACACTATTCTACAGTCAAGAGGAGAGAATTCATCAAGTTTAATAAGCAAAAACACTGTATAAGTCGAATTTCAGCATTTTTGTGTGACCCGGAAAACCACAGTCACAAGCCGAGATGCAGTTCCATAGAAACTTGCCATTTTACCGCTGTACCTAAAAATGGGTAGAAAGTACTTTTTCTCCCTTCCTGTTAATGCCATAGACTTCGCCTTTACAGGGCACACGTTTTCTATCTTCCCCGCTTCAGCCCATGAAATATTGAGCTTCAAATGTGTTGTTAACGTGGTGTAAAAAAGTTGCTCACAGCTATTCTAGGAACACATTGTGAAATCGCGTATATCTTTGCTTCTACACATAGCAATGTATTGTGCTTTGCTTTACACACTATTCTACAGTCAAGAGGAGAGAATTCATCAAGTTTAATAAGCAAAAACACTGTATAAGTCGAATTTCAGCATTTTTGTGTGACCGGGAAAACCACAGTCACAAGTCGAGATGCAGTTCCATAGAAACTTGCCATTTTACCGCTGAACCTAAAAATGGGTAGAAAGTACTTTTTCTCCCTTCCTGTTAATGCCACAGACTTCGCCTTTACAGGGCACACGTTTTCTATCTTCCCCGCTTCAGCCCATGAAATATTGAGCTTCAAATGTGTTGTTAACTTTGTGTAAAAAAGTTGCTCACAGCTGTTCTAGGAACACATTGTGAAATCGCGTATATCTTTTCTTCTACACATAGGAATGTATTGTGCTTTGCTTTTCACACTATTCTACAGTCAAGAGGAGAGAATTCATCAAGTTTAATAAGCAAAAACACTGTATAAGTCGAATTTCAGCATTTTTGTGTGACCGGGAAAACCACAGTCACAAGTCGAGATGCAGTTCCATAGAGACTTGCCATTTTACCGCTGAACCTAAAAATGGGTAGAAAGTACTTTTTCTCCCTTCCTGTTAATGCCACAGACTTCGCCTTTACAGGGCACACGTTTTCTATCTTCCCCGCTTCAGTCATGAAATATTGAGCTTCAAATGTGTTGTTAACATTGTGTAAAAAATTTGCTCACAGCTGTTCTAGGAACACATTGTGAAATCGCGTATATCTTTTCTTCTACACATAGGAATGTATTGTGCTTTGCTTTACACACTATTCTACAGTCAAGAGGAGAGAATTCATCAAGTTTAATAAGCAAAAACACTGTATAAGTCGAATTTCAGCATTTTTGTGTGACCGGGAAAACCACAGTCACAAGCCGAGATGCAGTTCCATAGAAACTTGTCATTTTACCGATGAACATAAAAATGGGTAGAAAGTACTTTTTCTCCCTTCCTGTTAATGCCACAGACTTCGCCTTTACAGGGCACACGTTTTCTATCTTCCCCGATTCAGCCCATGAAATATTGAGCTTCAAATGTGTTGTTAACTTTGTGTAAAAAAGTTGCTCACAGCTGTTCTAGGAACACATTGTGAAATCGCGTATATCTTTTCTTCTACACATAGGAATGTATTGTGCTTTGCTTTACACACTATTCTACAGTCAAGAGGAGAGAATTCATCAAGTTTAATAAGCAAAAACACTGTATAAGTCGAATTTCAGCATTTTTGTGTGACCGGGAAAACCACAGTCACAAGCCGAGATGCAGTTCCATAGAAACTTGCCATTTTACCGCTGAACCTAAAAATGGGTAGAAAGTACTTTTTCTCCCTTCCTGTTAATGCCACAGACTTCGCCTTTACAGGGCACACGTTTTCTATCTTCCCCGCCTCAGTTCATGAAATATTGAGCTTCAAATGTGTTGTTAACATTGTGTAAAAAAGTTGCTCACAGCTGTTCTAGGAACACATTGTGAAATCGCGTATATCTTTTCTTCTACACATAGGAATGTATTGTGCTTTGCTTTACACACTATTCTACAGTCAAGAGGAGAGAATTCATCAAGTTTAATAAGCAAAAACACTGTATAAGTCGAATTTCAGCATTTTTGTGTGACCGGGAAAACCACAGTCACAAGCCGAGATGCAGTTCCATAGAAACTTGCCATTTTACCGCTGAACCTAAAAATGAGTAGAAAGTACTTTTTCTCCCTTCATGTTAATGCCACAGACTTCGCCTTTACAGGGCACACGTTTTCTATCTTCCCCGCTTCAGTTCATGAAATATTGAGCTTCAAATGTGTTGTTAACATTGTGTAAAAAAGTTGCTCACAGCTGTTCTAGGAACACATTGTGAAATCGCGTATATCTTTTCTTCTACACATAGGAATGTATTGTGCTTTGCTTTACACACTATTCTACAGTCAAGAGGAGAGAATTCATCAAGTTTAATAAGCAAAAACACTGTATAAGTCGAATTTCAGCATTTTTGTGTGACCCGGAAAACCACAGTCACAAGCCGAGATGCAGTTCCATAGAAACTTGCCATTTTACCGCTGTACCTAAAAATGGGTAGAAAGTACTTTTTCTCCCTTCCTGTTAATGCCACAGGCTTCGCCTTTACAGGGCACACGTTTTCTATCTTCCCCGCTTCAGCCCATGAAATATTGAGCTTCAAATGTGTTGTTAACGTGGTGTAAAAAAGTTGATCACAGCTATTCTAGGAACACATTGTGAAATCGCGTATATCTTTGCTTCTACACATAGCAATGTATTGTGCTTTGCTTTACACACTATTCTACAGTCAAGAGGAGAGAATTCATCAAGTTTAATAAGCAAAAACACTGTATAAGTCGAATTTCAGCATTTTTGTGTGACCGGGAAAACCACAGTCACAAGCCGAGATGCAGTTCCATAGAAACTTGCCATTTTACCGCTGAACCTAAAAATGGGTAGAAAGTACTTTTTCTCCCTTCCTGTTAATGCCACAGACTTCGCCTTTACAGGGCACACGTTTTCTATCTTCCCCGCTTCAGCCCATGAAATATTGAGCTTCAAATGTGTTGTTAACTTTGTGTAAAAAAGTTGCTCACAGCTGTTCTAGGAACACATTGTGAAATCGCGTATATCTTTTCTTCTACACATAGGAATGTATTGTGCTTTGCTTTACACACTATTCTACAGTCAAGAGGAGAGAATTCATCAAGTTTAATAAGCAAAAACACTGTATAAGTCGAATTTCAGCATTTTTGTGTGACCGGGAAAACCACAGTCACAAGTCGAGATGCAGTTCCATAGAGACTTGCCATTTTACCGCTGAACCTAAAAATGGGTAGAAAGTACTTTTTCTCCCTTCCTGTTAATGCCACAGACTTCGCCTTTACAGGGCACACGTTTTCTATCTTCCCCGCTTCAGTCATGAAATATTGAGCTTCAAATGTGTTGTTAACATTGTGTAAAAAATTTGCTCACAGCTGTTCTAGGAA
This sequence comes from Ascaphus truei, assembly GCF_040206685.1. NCBI lineage: Eukaryota > Metazoa > Chordata > Amphibia > Anura > Ascaphidae > Ascaphus > Ascaphus truei. The sequence continues at coordinate 446,472 of NW_027454646.1, read as the reverse complement.
CACATTGTGAAATCGCGTATATCTTTTCTTCTACACATAGGAATGTATTGTGCTTTGCTTTACACACTATTCTACAGTCAAGAGGAGAGAATTCATCAAGTTTAATAAGCAAAAACACTGTATAAGTCGAATTTCAGCATTTTTGTGTGACCGGGAAAACCACAGTCACAAGCCGAGATGCAGTTCCATAGAAACTTGCCATTTTACCGCTGAACCTAAAAATGGGTAGAAAGTACTTTTTCTCCCTTCCTGTTAATGCCACAGACTTCGCCTTTACAGGGCACACGTTTTCTATCTTCCCCGCTTCAGCCCATGAAATATTGAGCTTCAAATGTGTTGTTAACTTTGTGTAAAAAAGTTGCTCACAGCTGTTCTAGGAACACATTGTGAAATCGCGTATATCTTTTCTTCTACACATAGGAATGTATTGTGCTTTGCTTTACACACTATTCTACAGTCAAGAGGAGAGAATTCATCAAGTTTAATAAGCAAAAACACTGTATAAGTCGAATTTCAGCATTTTTGTGTGACCGGGAAAACCACAGTCACAAGTCGAGATGCAGTTCCATAGAGACTTGCCATTTTACCGCTGAACCTAAAAATGGGTAGAAAGTACTTTTTCTCCCTTCCTGTTAATGCCACAGACTTCGCCTTTACAGGGCACACGTTTTCTATCTTCCCCGCTTCAGTCATGAAATATTGAGCTTCAAATGTGTTGTTAACATTGTGTAAAAAATTTGCTCACAGCTGTTCTAGGAACACATTGTGAAATCGCGTATATCTTTTCTTCTACACATAGGAATGTATTGTGCTTTGCTTTACACACTATTCTACAGTCAAGAGGAGAGAATTCATCAAGTTTAATAAGCAAAAACACTGTATAAGTCGAATTTCAGCATTTTTGTGTGACCGGGAAAACCACAGTCACAAGCCGAGATGCAGTTCCATAGAAACTTGTCATTTTACCGATGAACATAAAAATGGGTAGAAAGTACTTTTTCTCCCTTCCTGTTAATGCCACAGACTTCGCCTTTACAGGGCACACGTTTTCTATCTTCCCCGATTCAGCCCATGAAATATTGAGCTTCAAATGTGTTGTTAACTTTGTGTAAAAAAGTTGCTCACAGCTGTTCTAGGAACACATTGTGAAATCGCGTATATCTTTTCTTCTACACATAGGAATGTATTGTGCTTTGCTTTACACACTATTCTACAGTCAAGAGGAGAGAATTCATCAAGTTTAATAAGCAAAAACACTGTATAAGTCGAATTTCAGCATTTTTGTGTGACCGGGAAAACCACAGTCACAAGTCGAGATGCAGTTCCATAGAGACTTGCCATTTTACCGCTGAACCTAAAAATGGGTAGAAAGTACTTTTTCTCCCTTCCTGTTAATGCCACAAACTTCGCCTTTACAGGGCACACGTTTTCTATCTTCCCCGCTTCAGTCATGAAATATTGAGCTTCAAATGTGTTGTTAACATTGTGTAAAAAATTTGCTCACAGCTGTTCTAGGAACACATTGTGAAATCGCGTATATCTTTTCTTCTACACATAGGAATGTATTGTGCTTTGCTTTACACACTATTCTACAGTCAAGAGGAGAGAATTCATCAAGTTTAATAAGCAAAAACACTGTATAAGTCGAATTTCAGCATTTTTGTGTGACCGGGAAAACCACAGTCACAAGCCGAGATGCAGTTCCATAGAAACTTGTCATTTTACCGATGAACATAAAAATGGGTAGAAAGTACTTTTTCTCCCTTCCTGTTAATGCCACAGACTTCGCCTTTACAGGGCACACGTTTTCTATCTTCCCCGATTCAGCCCATGAAATATTGAGCTTCAAATGTGTTGTTAACTTTGTGTAAAAAAGTTGCTCACAGCTGTTCTAGGAACACATTGTGAAATCGCGTATATCTTTTCTTCTACACATAGGAATGTATTGTGCTTTGCTTTACACACTATTCTACAGTCAAGAGGAGAGAATTCATCAAGTTTAATAAGCAAAAACACTGTATAAGTCGAATTTCAGCATTTTTGTGTGACCGGGAAAACCACAGTCACAAGCCGAGATGCAGTTCCATAGAAACTTGCCATTTTACCGCTGAACCTAAAAATGGGTAGAAAGTACTTTTTCTCCCTTCCTGTTAATGCCACAGACTTCGCCTTTACAGGGCACACGTTTTCTATCTTCCCCGCTTCAGTTCATGAAATATTGAGCTTCAAATGTGTTGTTAACATTGTGTAAAAAAGTTGCTCACAGCTGTTCTAGGAACACATTGTGAAATCGCGTATATCTTTTCTTCTACACATAGGAATGTATTGTGCTTTGCTTTACACACTATTCTACAGTCAAGAGGAGAGAATTCATCAAGTTTAATAAGCAAAAACACTGTATAAGTCGAATTTCAGCATTTTTGTGTGACCGGGAAAACCACAGTCACAAGACGAGATGCAGTTCCATAGAAACTTGCCATTTTACCGCTGAACCTAAAAATGAGTAGAAAGTACTTTTTCTCCCTTCATGTTAATGCCACAGACTTCGCCTTTACAGGGCACACGTTTTCTATCTTCCCCGCTTCAGTTCATGAAATATTGAGCTTCAAATGTGTTGTTAACTTTGTGTAAAAAAGTTGCTCACAGCTGTTCTAGGAACACATTGTGAAATCGCGTATATCTTTTCTTCTACACATAGGAATGTATTGTGCTTTGCTTTACACACTATTCTACAGTCAAGAGGAGAGAATTCATCAAGTTTAATAAGCAAAAACACTGTATAAGTCGAATTTCAGCATTTTTGTGTGACCCGGAAAACCACAGTCACAAGCCGAGATGCAGTTCCATAGAAACTTGCCATTTTACCGCTGTACCTAAAAATGGGTAAAAAGTACTTTTTCTCCCTTCCTGTTAATGCCACAGACTTCGCCTTTACAGGGCACACGTTTTCTATCTTCCCCGCATCAGCCCATGAAATATTGAGCTTCAAATGTGTTGTTAACGTGGTGTAAAAAAGTTGCTCACAGCTATTCTAGGAACACATTGTGAAATCGCGTATATCTTTGCTTCTACACATAGCAATGTATTGTGCTTTGCTTTACACACTATTCTACAGTCAAGAGGAGAGAATTCATCAAGTTTAATAAGCAAAAACACTGTATAAGTCGAATTTCAGCATTTTTGTGTGACCGGGAAAACCACAGTCACAAGCCGAGATGCAGTTCCATAGAAACTTGCCATTTTACCGCTGAACCTAAAAATGGGTAGAAAGTACTTTTTCTCCCTTCCTGTTAATGCCACAGACTTCGCCTTTACAGGGCACACGTTTTCTATCTTCCCCGCTTCAGCCCATGAAATATTGAGCTTCAAATGTGTTGTTAACTTTGTGTAAAAAAGTTGCTCACAGCTGTTCTAGGAACACATTGTGAAATCGCGTATATCTTTTCTTCTACACATAGGAATGTATTGTGCTTTGCTTTACACACTATTCTACAGTCAAGAGGAGAGAATTCATCAAGTTTAATAAGCAAAAACACTGTATAAGTCGAATTTCAGCATTTTTGTGTGACCGGGAAAACCACAGTCACAAGTCGAGATGCAGTTCCATAGAGACTTGCCATTTTACCGCTGAACCTAAAAATGGGTAGAAAGTACTTTTTCTCCCTTCCTGTTAATGCCACAGACTTCGCCTTTACAGGGCACACGTTTTCTATCTTCCCCGCTTCAGTCATGAAATATTGAGCTTCAAATGTGTTGTTAACATTGTGTAAAAAATTTGCTCACAGCTGTTCTAGGAACACATTGTGAAATCGCGTATATCTTTTCTTCTACACATAGGAATGTATTGTGCTTTGCTTTACACACTATTCTACAGTCAAGAGGAGAGAATTCATCAAGTTTAATAAGCAAAAACACTGTATAAGTCGAATTTCAGCATTTTTGTGTGACCGGGAAAACCACAGTCACAAGCCGAGATGCAGTTCCATAGAAACTTGGCATTTTACCGATGAACATAAAAATGGGTAGAAAGTACTTTTTCTCCCTTCCTGTTAATGCCACAGACTTCGCCTTTACAGGGCACACGTTTTCTATCTTCCCCGATTCAGCCCATGAAATATTGAGCTTCAAATGTGTTGTTAACTTTGTGTAAAAAAGTTGCTCACAGCTGTTCTAGGAACACATTGTGAAATCGTGTATATCTTTTCTTCTACACATAGGAATGTATTGTGCTTTGCTTTACACACTATTCTACAGTCAAGAGGAGAGAATTCATCAAGTTTAATAAGCAAAAACACTGTATAAGTCGAATTTCAGCATTTTTGTGTGACCGGGAAAACCACAGTCACAAGCCGAGATGCAGTTCCATAGAAACTTGCCATTTTACCGCTGAACCTAAAAATGGGTAGAAAGTACTTTTTCTCCCTTCCTGTTAATGCCACAGACTTCGCCTTTACAGGGCACACGTTTTCTATCTTCCCCGCTTCAGTTCATGAAATATTGAGCTTCAAATGTGTTGTTAACATTGTGTAAAAAAGTTGCTCACAGCTGTTCTAGGAACACATTGTGAAATCGCGTATATCTTTTCTTCTACACATAGGAATGTATTGTGCTTTGCTTTACACACTATTCTACAGTCAAGAGGAGAGAATTCATCAAGTTTAATAAGCAAAAACACTGTATAAGTCGAATTTCAGCATTTTTGTGTGACCGGGAAAACCACAGTCACAAGCCGAGATGCAGTTCCATAGAAACTTGCCATTTTACCGCTGAACCTAAAAATGAGTAGAAAGTACTTTTTCTCCCTTCATGTTAATGCCACAGACTTCGCCTTTACAGGGCACACGTTTTCTATCTTCCCCGCTTCAGTTCATGAAATATTGAGCTTCAAATGTGTTGTTAACATTGTGTAAAAAAGTTGCTCACAGCTGTTCTAGGAACACATTGTGAAATCGCGTATATCTTTTCTTCTACACATAGGAATGTATTGTGCTTTGCTTTACACACTATTCTACAGTCAAGAGGAGAGAATTCATCAAGTTTAATAAGCAAAAACACTGTATAAGTCGAATTTCAGCATTTTTGTGTGACCGGGAAAACCACAGTCACAAGCCGAGATGCAGTTCCATAGAAACTTGCCATTTTACCGCTGAACCTAAAAATGAGTAGAAAGTACTTTTTCTCCCTTCATGTTAATGCCACAGACTTCGCCTTTACAGGGCACACGTTTTCTATCTTCCCCGCTTCAGTTCATGAAATATTGAGCTTCAAATGTGTTGTTAACATTGTGTAAAAAAGTTGCTCACAGCTGTTCTAGGAACACATTGTGAAATCGCGTATATCTTTTCTTCTACACATAGGAATGTATTGTGCTTTGCTTTACACACTATTCTACAGTCAAGAGGAGAGAATTCATCAAGTTTAATAAGCAAAAACACTGTATAAGTCGAATTTCAGCATTTTTGTGTGACCCGGAAAACCACAGTCACAAGCCGAGATGCAGTTCCATAGAAACTTGCCATTTTACCGCTGTACCTAAAAATGGGTAGAAAGTACTTTTTCTCCCTTCCTGTTAATGCCACAGACTTCGCCTTTACAGGGCACACGTTTTCTATCTTCCCCGCTTCAGCCCATGAAATATTGAGCTTCAAATGTGTTGTTAACGTGGTGTAAAAAAGTTGCTCACAGCTATTCTAGGAACACATTGTGAAATCGCGTATATCTTTGCTTCTACACATAGCAATGTATTGTGCTTTGCTTTACACACTATTCTACAGTCAAGAGGAGAGAATTCATCAAGTTTAATAAGCAAAAACACTGTATAAGTCGAATTTCAGCATTTTTGTGTGACCGGGAAAACCACAGTCACAAGCCGAGATGCAGTTCCATAGAAACTTGCCATTTTACCGCTGAACCTAAAAATGGGTAGAAAGTACTTTTTCTCCCTTCCTGTTAATGCCACAGACTTCGCCTTTACAGGGCACACGTTTTCTATCTTCCCCGCTTCAGCCCATGAAATATTGAGCTTCAAATGTGTTGTTAACTTTGTGTAAAAAAGTTGCTCACAGCTGTTCTAGGAACACATTGTGAAATCGCGTATATCTTTTCTTCTACACATAGGAATGTATTGTGCTTTGCTTTACACACTATTCTACAGTCAAGAGGAGAGAATTCATCAAGTTTAATAAGCAAAAACACTGTATAAGTCGAATTTCAGCATTTTTGTGTGACCGGGAAAACCACAGTCACAAGTCGAGATGCAGTTCCATAGAGACTTGCCATTTTACCGCTGAACCTAAAAATGGGTAGAAAGTACTTTTTCTCCCTTCCTGTTAATGCCACAGACTTCGCCTTTACAGGGCACACGTTTTCTATCTTCCCCGCTTCAGTCATGAAATATTGAGCTTCAAATGTGTTGTTAACATTGTGTAAAAAATTTGCTCACAGCTGTTCTAGGAACACATTGTGAAATCGCGTATATCTTTTCTTCTACACATAGGAATGTATTGTGCTTTGCTTTACACACTATTCTACAGTCAAGAGGAGAGAATTCATCAAGTTTAATAAGCAAAAACACTGTATAAGTCGAATTTCAGCATTTTTGTGTGACCGGGAAAACCACAGTCACAAGCCGAGATGCAGTTCCATAGAAACTTGCCATTTTACCGCTGAACCTAAAAATGGGTAGAAAGTACTTTTTCTCCCTTCCTGTTAATGCCACAGACTTCGCCTTTACAGGGCACACGTTTTCTATCTTCCCCGCTTCAGTTCATGAAATATTGAGCTTCAAATGTGTTGTTAACATTGTGTAAAAAAGTTGCTCACAGCTGTTCTAGGAACACATTGTGAAATCGCGTATATCTTTTCTTCTACACATAGGAATGTATTGTGCTTTGCTTTACACACTATTCTACAGTCAAGAGGAGAGAATTCATCAAGTTTAATAAGCAAAAACACTGTATAAGTCGAATTTCAGCATTTTTGTGTGACCGGGAAAACCACAGTCACAAGCCGAGATGCAGTTCCATAGAAACTTGCCATTTTACCGCTGAACCTAAAAATGAGTAGAAAGTACTTTTTCTCCCTTCATGTTAATGCCACAGACTTCGCCTTTACAGGGCACACGTTTTCTATCTTCCCCGCTTCAGCCCATGAAATATTGAGCTTCAAATGTGTTGTTAACGTGGTGTAAAAAAGTTGCTCACAGCTGTTCTAGGAACACATTGTGAAATCGCGTATATCTTTGCTTCTACACATAGCAATGTATTGTGCTTTGCTTTACACACTATTCTACAGTCAAGAGGAGAGAATTCATCAAGTTTAATAAGCAAAAACACTGTATAAGTCGAATTTCAGCATTTTTGTGTGACCGGGAAAACCACAGTCACAAGCCGAGATGCAGTTCCATAGAAACTTGCCATTTTACCGCTGAACCTAAAAATGGGTAGAAAGTACTTTTTCTCCCTTCCTGTTAATGCCAAAGACTTCGCCTTTACAGGCCACACGTTTTCTATCTTCCCCGCTTCAGCCCATGAAATATTGAGCTTCAAATGTGTTGTTAACATTGTGTAAAAAAAGTTGCTCACAGCTGTTCTAGGAACACATTGTGAAATCGTGTATATCTTTGCTTCTACACATAGGAATGTATTGTGCTTTGCTTTACACACTATTCTACAGTCAAGAGGAGAGAATTCATCAAGTTTAATAAGCAAAAACACTGTATAAGTCGAATTTCAGCATTTTTGTGTGACCGGGAAAACCACAGTCACAAGCCGAGATGCAGTTCCATAGAAACTTGCCGTTTTACCGCTGAACCTAAAAATGGGTAGAAAGTACTTTTTCTCCCTTCCTGTTAATGCCACAGACTTCGCCTTTACAGGGCACACGTTTTCTATCTTCCCCGCTTCAGCCCATGAAATATTGAGCTTCAAATGTGTTGTTAACGTTGTGTAAAAAAGTTGCTCACAGCTGTTCTAGGAACACATTGTGAAATCGCGTATATCTTTGCTTCTACACATAGAAATGTATTGTGCTTTGCTTTACACACTATTCTACAGTCAAGAGGAGAGAATTCATCAAGTTTAATAAGCAAAAACACTGTATAAGTCGAATTTCAGCATTTTTGTGTGACCGGGAAAACCACAGTCACAAGCCGAGATGCAGTTCCATAGAAACTTGCCATTTTACCGCTGAACCTAAAAATGGGTAGAAAGTACTTTTTCTCCCTTCCTGTTAATGCCACAGACTTCGCCTTTACAGGGCACACGTTTTCTATCTTCCCCGCTTCAGCCCATGAAATATTGAGCTTCAAATGTGTTGTTAACTTTGTGTAAAAAAGTTGCTCACAGCTGTTCTAGGAACACATTGTGAAATCGCGTATATCTTTTCTTCTACACATAGGAATGTATTGTGCTTTGCTTTACACACTATTCTACAGTCAAGAGGAGAGAATTCATCAAGTTTAATAAGCAAAAACACTGTATAAGTCGAATTTCAGCATTTTTGTGTGACCGGGAAAACCACAGTCACAAGTCGAGATGCAGTTCCATAGAGACTTGCCATTTTACCGCTGAACCTAAAAATGGGTAGAAAGTACTTTTTCTCCCTTCCTGTTAATGCCACAGACTTCGCCTTTACAGGGCACACGTTTTCTATCTTCCCCGCTTCAGTCATGAAATATTGAGCTTCAAATGTGTTGTTAACATTGTGTAAAAAATTTGCTCACAGCTGTTCTAGGAACACATTGTGAAATCGCGTATATCTTTTCTTCTACACATAGGAATGTATTGTGCTTTGCTTTACACACTATTCTACAGTCAAGAGGAGAGAATTCATCAAGTTTAATAAGCAAAAACACTGTATAAGTCGAATTTCAGCATTTTTGTGTGACCGGGAAAACCACAGTCACAAGCCGAGATGCAGTTCCATAGAAACTTGCCATTTTACCGCTGAACCTAAAAATGGGTAGAAAGTACTTTTTCTCCCTTCCTGTTAATGCCACAGACTTCGCCTTTACAGGGCACACGTTTTCTATCTTCCCCGCTTCAGCCCATGAAATATTGAGCTTCAAATGTGTTGTTAACGTGGTGTAAAAAAGTTGCTCACAGCTGTTCTAGGAACACATTGTGAAATCGCGTATATCTTTGCTTCTACATATAGCAATGTATTGTGCTTTTCTTTACACACTATTCTACAGTCAAGAGGAGAGAATTCATCAAGTTTAATAAGCAAAAACACTGTATAAGTCGAATTTCAGCATTTTTGTGTGACCGGGAAAACCACAGTCACAAGCCGAGATGCAGTTCCATAGAAACTTGCCATTTTACCGCTGAACCTAAAAATGGGTAGAAAGTACTTTTTCTCCCTTCCTGTTAATGCCAAAGACTTCGCCTTTACAGGCCACACGTTTTCTATCTTCCCCGCTTCAGCCCATGAAATATTGAGCTTCAAATGTGTTGTTAACATTGTGTAAAAAAAGTTGCTCACAGCTGTTCTAGGAACACATTGTGAAATCGTGTATATCTTTGCTTCTACACATAGGAATGTATTGTGCTTTGCTTTACACACTATTCTACAGTCAAGAGGAGAGAATTCATCAAGTTTAATAAGCAAAAACACTGTATAAGTCGAATTTCAGCATTTTTGTGTGACCGGGAAAACCACAGTCACAAGCCGAGATGCAGTTCCATAGAAACTTGCCGTTTTACCGCTGAACCTAAAAATGGGTAGAAAGTACTTTTTCTCCCTTCCTGTTAATGCCACAGACTTCGCCTTTACAGGGCACACGTTTTCTATCTTCCCCGCTTCAGCCCATGAAATATTGAGCTTCAAATGTGTTGTTAACGTTGTGTAAAAAAGTTGCTCACAGCTGTTCTAGGAACACATTGTGAAATCGCGTATATCTTTGCTTCTACACATAGAAATGTATTGTGCTTTGCTTTACACACTATTCTACAGTCAAGAGGAGAGAATTCATCAAGTTTAATAAGCAAAAACACTGTATAAGTCGAATTTCAGCATTTTTGTGTGACCGGGAAAACCACAGTCACAAGCCGAGATGCAGTTCCATAGAAACTTGCCATTTTACCGCTGAACCTAAAAATGGGTAGAAAGTACTTTTTCTCCCTTCCTGTTAATGCCACAGACTTCGCCTTTACAGGGCACACGTTTTCTATCTTCCCCGCTTCAGTTCATGAAATATTGAGCTTCAAATGTGTTGTTAACATTGTGTAAAAAAGTTGCTCACAGCTGTTCTAGGAACACATTGTGAAATCGCGTATATCTTTTCTTCTACACATAGGAATGTATTGTGCTTTGCTTTACACACTATTCTACAGTCAAGAGGAGAGAATTCATCAAGTTTAATAAGCAAAAACACTGTATAAGTCGAATTTCAGCATTTTTGTGTGACCGGGAAAACCACAGTCACAAGCCGAGAAGCAGTTCCATAGAAACTTGCCATTTTACCGCTGAACCTAAAAATGGGTAGAAAGTACTTTTTCTCCCTTCCTGTTAATGCCACAGACTTCGCCTTTACAGGGCACACGTTTTCTATCTTCCCCGCTTCAGCCCATGAAATATTGAGCTTCAAATGTGTTGTTAACATTGTGTAAAAAAGTTGCTCACAGCTGTTCTAGGAACACATTGTGAAATCGCGTATATCTTTGCTTCTACACATAGGAATGTATTGTGCTTTGCTTTACACACTATTCTACAGTCAAGAGGAGAGAATTCATCAAGTTTAATAAGCAAAAACACTGTATAAGTCGAATTTCAGCATTTTTGTGTGACCGGGAAAACCACAGTCACAAGCCGAGATGCAGTTCCATAGAAACTTGCCATTTTACCGCTGTACCTAAAAATGGGTAGAAAGTACTTTTTCTCCCTTCCTGTTAATGCCACAGACTTCGCCTTTACAGGGCACACGTTTTCTATCTTCCCCGCTTCAGCCCATGAAATATTGAGCTTCAAATGTGTTGTTAACGTGGTGTAAAAAAGTTGCTCACAGCTGTTCTAGGAACACATTGTGAAATCGCGTATATCTTTGCTTCTACACATAGCAATGTATTGTGCTTTGCTTTACACACTATTCTACAGTCAAGAGGAGAGAATTCATCAAGTTTAATAAGCAAAAACACTGTATAAGTCGAATTTCAGCATTTTTGTGTGACCGGGAAAACCACAGTCACAAGCCGAGATGCAGTTCCATAGAAACTTGCCATTTTACCGCTGTACCTAAAAATGGGTAGAAAGTACTTTTCTCCCTTTCCATTAATGCCACAGACTTCGCCTTTACAGGGCACACGTTTTCTATCTTCCCCGCTTCAGCCCATGAAATATTGAGCTTCAAATGTGTTGTTAACGTTGTGTAAAAAAGTTGCTCACAGCTGTTCTAGGAACACATTGTGAAATCGCGTATATCTTTGCTTCTACACATAGAAATGTATTGTGCTTTGCTTTACACACTATTCTACAGTCAAGAGGAGAGAATTCATCAAGTTTAATAATCAAAAACACTGTATAAGTCGAATTTCAGCATTTTTGTGTGACCGGGAAAACCACAGTCACAAGCCGAGATGCAGTTCCATAGAAACTTGCCGTTTTACCGCTGAACCTAAAAATGGGTAGAAAGTACTTTTTCTCCCTTCCTGTTAATGCCACAGACTTCGCCTTTACAGGGCACACGTTTTCTATCTTCCCCGCTTCAGCCCATGAAATATTGAGCTTCAAATGTGTTGTTAACTTTGTGTAAAAAAGTTGCTCACAGCTGTTCTAGGAACACATTGTGAAATCGCGTATATCTTTGCTTCTACACATAGCAATGTATTGTGCTTTGCTTTACACACTATTCTACAGTCAAGAGGAGAGAATTCATCAAGTTTAATAAGCAAAAACACTGTATAAGTCGAATTTCAGCATTTTTGTGTGACCGGGAAAACCACAGTCACAAGCCGAGATGCAGTTCCATAGAAACTTGCCATTTTACCGCTGAACCTAAAAATGGGTAGAAAGTACTTTTTCTCCCTTCCTGTTAATGCCACAGACTTCGCCTTTACAGGGCACACGTTTTCTATCTTCCCCGCTTCAGCCCATGAAATATTGAGCTTCAAATGTGTTGTTAACATTGTGTAAAAAAGTTGCTCACAGCTGTTCTAGGAACACATTGTGAAATCGCGTATATCTTTTCTTCTACACATAGGAATGTATTGTGCTTTGCTTTACACACTATTCTACAGTCAAGAGGAGAGAATTCATCAAGTTTAATAAGCAAAAACACTGTATAAGTCGAATTTCAGCATTTTTGTGTGACCGGGAAAACCACAGTCACAAGTCGAGATGCAGTTCCATAGAAACTTGCCATTTTACCGCTAAACCTAAAAATGGGTAGAAAGTACTTTTCTCCCTTCCTGTTAATGCCACAGACTTCGCCTTTACAGGGCACACGTTTTCTATCTTCCCCGCTTCAGCCCATGAAACATTGAGCTTCAAATGTGTTGTTAACTTTGTGTAAAAAAGTTGCTCACAGCTGTTCTAGGAACACATTGTGAAATCGCGTATATCTTTTCTTCTACACATAGGAATGTATTGTGCTTTGCTTTACACACTATTCTACAGTCAAGAGGAGAGAATTCATCAAGTTTAATAAGCAAAAACACTGTATAAGTCGAATTTCAGCATTTTTGTGTGACCGGGAAAACCACAGTCACAAGCCGAGAAGCAGTTCCATAGAAACTTGCCATTTTACCGCTGAACCTAAAAATGGGTAGAAAGTACTTTTTCTCCCTTCCTGTTAATGCCACAGACTTCGCCTTTACATGGCACACGTTTTCTATCTTCCCCGCTTCAGCCCATGAAATATCGAGCTTCAAATGTGTTGTTAACGTGGTGTAAAAAAGTTGCTCACAGCTGTTCTAGGAACACATTGTGAAATCGCGTATATCTTTGCTTCTACACATAGCAATGTATTGCGCTTTGCTTTACACACTATTCTACAGTCAAGAGGAGAGAATTCATCAAGTTTAATAAGCAAAAACACTGTATAAGTCGAATTTCAGCATTATTGTGTGACCGGGAAAACCACAGTCACAAGACGAGATGCAGTTCCATAGAAACTTGCCATTTTACCGCTGAACCTAAAAATGGGTAGAAAGTACTTTTCTCCCTTCCTGTTAATGCCACAGACTTCGCCTTTACAGGGCACACGTTTTCTATCTTCCCCGCTTCAGCCCATGAAATATTGAGCTTCAAATGTGTTGTTAACGTTGTGTAAAAGAGTTGCTTCTAATGTACCAAAGCTGGACTTAGACATAATTTCACTCTCACAACATTATGGCTGGTTGGAGAGAGTCCGAATCACAAGTACCGGGTCCATGGTTCTGGCCGTATACTGGGGGGACGGGGACGACTCCCATTAACCCCTGACTATACCGGGGATACGCTTATCACAATGCCTTTCTGGTCTGTGCTGAAGCAGGGCATTCTGGCAGCCAAGTGGCTTGACCTTTATTAGTGAGCCTGGTTACCCCCTCTCGGAACCACAGACTTAGAAATCGCCAGCTTATATACAGTGCATAAAATATATTTATATATATACCCTTATACACCATTTTAATAAAAAATATCACAAAATTCTTCTAAGTCCCTCGGGAAGAGTGAAAGACGCGCACGTTCATTTTCAGAGCTCCTAGACCTTCCTATAAGAAGTTAGCCAAAAAGTAGCTTCGAAAAACGCTTACAGTAGGTTAAGTTTCAGAGTTGCTTCTAATGTACCAAAGCTGGACTTAGACATAATTTCACTCTCACAACATTATGGCTGGTTGGAGACAGTCCGAACCACAAGTACCGGGTCCATGGTTCTGGCCGTATACTGGGGGGACGGGGACGACTCCCATTAACCCCTGACTATACCGGGGATACGCTTATCACAATGCCTTTCTGGTCTGTGCTGAAGCAGGGCATTCTGGCAGCCAAGTGGCTTGACCTTTATTAGTGAGCCTGGTTACACCCTCTCGGAACCACAGACTTAGAAATCGCCAGCTCATATACAGTGCATAAAATATATTTATATATATACCCTTATACACCATTTAATAAAAAATATCACAAAATTCTTCTAAGTCCCTCGGGAAGAGTGAAAGACGCGCACGTTCATTTTCAGAGCTCCTAGACCTTCCTATAAGAAGTTAGCCAAAAAGTAGCTTCGAAAAACGCTTAGGTTAAGTTTCAGAGTTGCTTCTAATGTACCAAAGCTGGACTTAGACATAATTTCACTCTCACAACATTATGGCTGGTTGGAGAGAGTCCGAACCACAAGTACCGGGTCCATGGTTCTGGCCGTATACTGGGGGGACGGGGACGACTCCCATTAACCCCTGACTATACCGGGGATACGCTTATCACAATGCCTTTCTGGTCTGTGCTGAAGCAGGGCATTCTGGCAGCCAAGTGGCTTGACCTTTATTAGTGAGCCTGGTTACCCCCTCTCGGAACCACAGACTTAGAAATCGCCAGCTCATATACAGTGCATAAAATATATTTATATATATACCCTTATACACCATTTAATAAAAAATATCACAAAATTCTTCTAAGTCCCTCGGGAAGAGTGAAAGACGCGCACGTTCATTTTCAGAGCTCCTAGACCTTCCTATAAGAAGTTAGCCAAAAAGTAGCTTCGAAAAACGCTTAGGTTAAGTTTCAGAGTTGCTTCTAATGTACCAAAGCTGGACTTAGACATAATTTCACTCTCACAACATTATGGCTGGTTGGAGACAGTCCGAACCACAAGTACCGGGTCCATGGTTCTGGCCGTATACTGGGGGGACGGGGACGACTCCCATTAACCCCTGACTATACCGGGGATACGCTTATCACAATGCCTTTCTGGTCTGTGCTGAAGCAGGGCATTCTGGCAGCCAAGTGGCTTGACCTTTATTAGTGAGCCTGGTTACCCCCTCTCGGAACCACAGACTTAGAAATCGCCAGCTCATATACAGTGCATAAAATATATTTATATATATACCCTTATACACCATTTAATAAAAAATATCACAAAATTCTTCTAAGTCCCTCGGGAAGAGTGAAAGACGCGCACGTTCATTTTCAGAGCTCCTAGACCTTCCTATAAGAAGTTAGCCAAAAAGTAGCTTCGAAAAACGCTTAGGTTAAGTTTCAGAGTTGCTTCTAATGTACCAAAGCTGGACTTAGACATAATTTCACTCTCACAACATTATGGCTGGTTGGAGACAGTCCGAACCACAAGTACCGGGTCCATGGATCTGGCCGTATACTGGGGGGGCGGGGACGACTCCCATTAACCCCTGACTATACCGGGGATACGCTTATCACAATGCCTTTCTGGTCTGTGCTGAAGCACGGCATTCTGGCAGCCAAGTGGCTTGACCTTTATTAGTGAGCCTGGTTACCCCCTCTCAGAACCACAGACTTAGAAATCGCCAGCTCATATACAGTGCATAAAATATATATATATATATACCCTTATACACCATTTAATAAAAAATATCACAAAATTCTTCTAAGTCCCTCGGGAAGAGTGAAAGACGCGCACGTTCATTTTCAGAGCTCCTAGACCTTCCTATAAGAAGTTAGCCAAAAAGTAGCTTCGAAAAACGCTTAGGTTAAGTTTCAGAGTTGCTTCTAATGTACCAAAGCTGGACTTAGACATAATTTCACTCTCACAACATTATGGCTGGTTGGAGACAGTCCGAACCACAAGTACCGGGTCCATGGTTCTGGCCGTATACTGGGGGGACGGGGACGACTCCCATTAACCCCTGACTATACCGGGGATACGCTTATCACAATGCCTTTCTGGTCTGTGCTGAAGCAGGGCATTCTGGCAGCCAAGTGGCTTGACCTTTATTAGTGAGCCTGGTTACCCCCTCTCGGAACCACAGACTTAGAAATCGCCAGCTCATATACAGTGCATAAAATATATTTATATATATACCCTTATACACCATTTAATAAAAAATATCACAAAATTCTTCTAAGTCCCTCGGGAAGAGTGAAAGACGCGCACGTTCATTTTCAGAGCTCCTAGACCTTCCTATAAGAAGTTAGCCAAAAAGTAGCTTCGAAAAACGCTTAGGTTAAGTTTCAGAGTTGCTTCTAATGTACCAAAGCTGGACTTAGACATAATTTCACTCTCACAACATTATGGCTGGTTGGAGACAGTCCGAACCACAAGTACCGGGTCCATGGTTCTGGCCGTATACTGGGGGGACGGGGACGACTCCCATTAACCCCTGACTATACCGGGGATACGCTTATCACAATGCCTTTCTGGTCTGTGCTGAAGCAGGGCATTCTGGCAGCCAAGTGGCTTGACCTTTATTAGTGAGCCTGGTTACCCCCTCTCGGAACCACAGACTTAGAAATCGCCAGCTCATATACAGTGCATAAAATATATTTATATATATACCCTTATACACCATTTAATAAAAAATATCACAAAATTCTTCTAAGTCCCTCGGGAAGAGTGAAAGACGCGCACGTTCATTTTCAGAGCTCCTAGACCTTCCTATAAGAAGTTAGCCAAAAAGTAGCTTCGAAAAACGCTTAGGTTAAGTTTCAGAGTTGCTTCTAATGTACCAAAGCTGGACTTAGACATAATTTCACTCTCACAACATTATGGCTGGTTGGAGACAGTCCGAACCACAAGTACCGGGTCCATGGTTCTGGCCGTATACTGGGGGGACGGGGACGACTCCCATTAACCCCTGACTATACCGGGGATACGCTTATCACAATGCCTTTCTGGTCTGTGCTGAAGCAGGGCATTCTGGCAGCCAAGTGGCTTGACCTTTATTAGTGAGCCTGGTTACCCCCTCTCGGAACCACAGACTTAGAAATCGCCAGCTCATATACAGTGCATAAAATATATTTATATATATACCCTTATACACCATTTAATAAAAAATATCACAAAATTCTTCTAAGTCCCTCGGGAAGAGTGAAAGACGCGCACGTTCATTTTCAGAGCTCCTAGACCTTCCTATAAGAAGTTAGCCAAAAAGTAGCTTCGAAAAACGCTTAGGTTAAGTTTCAGAGTTGCTTCTAATGTACCAAAGCTGGACTTAGACATAATTTCACTCTCACAACATTATGGCTGGTTGGAGACAGTCCGAACCACAAGTACCGGGTCCATGGATCTGGCCGTATACTGGGGGGGCGGGGACGACTCCCATTAACCCCTGACTATACCGGGGATACGCTTATCACAATGCCTTTCTGGTCTGTGCTGAAGCACGGCATTCTGGCAGCCAAGTGGCTTGACCTTTATTAGTGAGCCTGGTTACCCCCTCTCAGAACCACAGACTTAGAAATCGCCAGCTCATATACAGTGCATAAAATATATTTATATATATACCCTTATACACCATTTAATAAAAAATATCACAAAATTCTTCTAAGTCCCTCGGGAAGAGTGAAAGACGCGCACGTTCATTTTCAGAGCTCCTAGACCTTCCTATAAGAAGTTAGCCAAAAAGTAGCTTCGAAAAACGCTTAGGTTAAGTTTCAGAGTTGCTTCTAATGTACCAAAGCTGGACTTAGACATAATTTCACTCTCACAACATTATGGCTGGTTGGAGACAGTCCGAACCACAAGTACCGGGTCCATGGTTCTGGCCGTATACTGGGGGGACGGGGACGACTCCCATTAACCCCTGACTATACCGGGGATACGCTTATCACAATGCCTTTCTGGTCTGTGCTGAAGCAGGGCATTCTGGCAGCCAAGTGGCTTGACCTTTATTAGTGAGCCTGGTTACCCCCTCTCGGAACCACAGACTTAGAAATCGCCAGCTCATATACAGTGCATAAAATATATTTATATATATACCCTTATACACCATTTAATAAAAAATATCACAAAATTCTTCTAAGTCCCTCGGGAAGAGTGAAAGACGCGCACGTTCATTTTCAGAGCTCCTAGACCTTCCTATAAGAAGTTAGCCAAAAAGTAGCTTCGAAAAACGCTTAGGTTAAGTTTCAGAGTTGCTTCTAATGTACCAAAGCTGGACTTAGACATAATTTCACTCTCACAACATTATGGCTGGTTGGAGACAGTCCGAACCACAAGTACCGGGTCCATGGTTCTGGCCGTATACTGGGGGGACGGGGACGACTCCCATTAACCCCTGACTATACCGGGGATACGCTTATCACAATGCCTTTCTGGTCTGTGCTGAAGCAGGGCATTCTGGCAGCCAAGTGGCTTGACCTTTATTAGTGAGCCTGGTTACCCCCTCTCGGAACCACAGACTTAGAAATCGCCAGCTCATATACAGTGCATAAAATATATTTATATATATACCCTTATACACCATTTAATAAAAAATATCACAAAATTCTTCTAAGTCCCTCGGGAAGAGTGAAAGACGCGCACGTTCATTTTCAGAGCTCCTAGACCTTCCTATAAGAAGTTAGCCAAAAAGTAGCTTCGAAAAACGCTTAGGTTAAGTTTCAGAGTTGCTTCTAATGTACCAAAGCTGGACTTAGACATAATTTCACTCTCACAACATTATGGCTGGTTGGAGACAGTCCGAACCACAAGTACCGGGTCCATGGTTCTGGCCGTATACTGGGGGGACGGGGACGACTCCCATTAACCCCTGACTATACCGGGGATACGCTTATCACAATGCCTTTCTGGTCTGTGCTGAAGCAGGGCATTCTGGCAGCCAAGTGGCTTGACCTTTATTAGTGAGCCTGGTTACCCCCTCTCGGAACCACAGACTTAGAAATCGCCAGCTCATATACAGTGCATAAAATATATTTATATATATACCCTTATACACCATTTAATAAAAAATATCACAAAATTCTTCTAAGTCCCTCGGGAAGAGTGAAAGACGCGCACGTTCATTTTCAGAGCTCCTAGACCTTCCTATAAGAAGTTAGCCAAAAAGTAGCTTCGAAAAACGCTTAGGTTAAGTTTCAGAGTTGCTTCTAATGTACCAAAGCTGGACTTAGACATAATTTCACTCTCACAACATTATGGCTGGTTGGAGACAGTCCGAACCACAAGTACCGGGTCCATGGATCTGGCCGTATACTGGGGGGGCGGGGACGACTCCCATTAACCCCTGACTATACCGGGGATACGCTTATCACAATGCCTTTCTGGTCTGTGCTGAAGCACGGCATTCTGGCAGCCAAGTGGCTTGACCTTTATTAGTGAGCCTGGTTACCCCCTCTCAGAACCACAGACTTAGAAATCGCCAGCTCATATACAGTGCATAAAATATATTTATATATATACCCTTATACACCATTTAATAAAAAATATCACAAAATTCTTCTAAGTCCCTCGGGAAGAGTGAAAGACGCGCACGTTCATTTTCAGAGCTCCTAGACCTTCCTATAAGAAGTTAGCCAAAAAGTAGCTTCGAAAAACGCTTAGGTTAAGTTTCAGAGTTGCTTCTAATGTACCAAAGCTGGACTTAGACATAATTTCACTCTCACAACATTATGGCTGGTTGGAGAGAGTCCGAACCACAAGTACCGGGTCCATGGTTCTGGCCGTATACTGGGGGGACGGGGACGACTCCCATTAACCCCTGACTATTCCGGGGATACGCTTATCACAATGCCTTTCTGGTCTGTGCTGAAGCAGGGCATTCTGGCAGCCAAGTGGCTTGACCTTTATTAGTGAGCCTGGTTACCCCCTCTCGGAACCACAGACTTAGAAATCGCCAGCTCATATACAGTGCATAAAATATATTTATATATATACCCTTATACACCATTTAATAAAAAATATCACAAAATTCTTCTAAGTCCCTCGGGAAGAGTGAAAGACGCGCACGTTCATTTTCAGAGCTCCTAGACCTTCCTATAAGAAGTTAGCCAAAAAGTAGCTTCGAAAAACGCTTAGGTTAAGTTTCAGAGTTGCTTCTAATGTACCAAAGCTGGACTTAGACATAATTTCACTCTCACAACATTATGGCTGGTTGGAGACAGTCCGAACCACAAGTACCGGGTCCATGGATCTGGCCGTATACTGGGGGGGCGGGGACGACTCCCATTAACCCCTGACTATACCGGGGATACGCTTATCACAATGCCTTTCTGGTCTGTGCTGAAGCACGGCATTCTGGCAGCCAAGTGGCTTGACCTTTATTAGTGAGCCTGGTTACCCCCTCTCAGAACCACAGACTTAGAAATCGCCAGCTCATATACAGTGCATAAAATATATTTATATATATACCCTTATACACCATTTAATAAAAAATATCACAAAATTCTTCTAAGTCCCTCGGGAAGAGTGAAAGACGCGCACGTTCATTTTCAGAGCTCCTAGACCTTCCTATAAGAAGTTAGCCAAAAAGTAGCTTCGAAAAACGCTTAGGTTAAGTTTCAGAGTTGCTTCTAATGTACCAAAGCTGGACTTAGACATAATTTCACTCTCACAACATTATGGCTGGTTGGAGAGAGTCCGAACCACAAGTACCGGGTCCATGGTTCTGGCCGTATACTGGGGGGACGGGGACGACTCCCATTAACCCCTGACTATTCCGGGGATACGCTTATCACAATGCCTTTCTGGTCTGTGCTGAAGCAGGGCATTCTGGCAGCCAAGTGGCTTGACCTTTATTAGTGAGCCTGGTTACCCCCTCTCGGAACCACAGACTTAGAAATCGCCAGCTCATATACAGTGCATAAAATATATTTATATATATACCCTTATACACCATTTAATAAAAAATATCACAAAATTCTTCTAAGTCCCTCGGGAAGAGTGAAAGACGCGCACGTTCATTTTCAGAGCTCCTAGACCTTCCTATAAGAAGTTAGCCAAAAAGTAGCTTCGAAAAACGCTTAGGTTAAGTTTCAGAGTTGCTTCTAATGTACCAAAGCTGGACTTAGACATAATTTCACTCTCACAACATTATGGCTGGTTGGAGACAGTCCGAACCACAAGTACCGGGTCCATGGATCTGGCCGTATACTGGGGGGGCGGGGACGACTCCCATTAACCCCTGACTATACCGGGGATACGCTTATCACAATGCCTTTCTGGTCTGTGCTGAAGCACGGCATTCTGGCAGCCAAGTGGCTTGACCTTTATTAGTGAGCCTGGTTACCCCCTCTCAGAACCACAGACTTAGAAATCGCCAGCTCATATACAGTGCATAAAATATATTTATATATATACCCTTATACACCATTTAATAAAAAATATCACAAAATTCTTCTAAGTCCCTCGGGAAGAGTGAAAGACGCGCACGTTCATTTTCAGAGCTCCTAGACCTTCCTATAAGAAGTTAGCCAAAAAGTAGCTTCGAAAAACGCTTAGGTTAAGTTTCAGAGTTGCTTCTAATGTACCAAAGCTGGACTTAGACATAATTTCACTCTCACAACATTATGGCTGGTTGGAGACAGTCCGAACCACAAGTACCGGGTCCATGGTTCTGGCCGTATACTGGGGGGACGGGGACGACTCCCATTAACCCCTGACTATACCGGGGATACGCTTATCACAATGCCTTTCTGGTCTGTGCTGAAGCAGGGCATTCTGGCAGCCAAGTGGCTTGACCTTTATTAGTGAGCCTGGTTACCCCCTCTCGGAACCACAGACTTAGAAATCGCCAGCTCATATACAGTGCATAAAATATATTTATATATATACCCTTATACACCATTTAATAAAAAATATCACAAAATTCTTCTAAGTCCCTCGGGAAGAGTGAAAGACGCGCACGTTCATTTTCAGAGCTCCTAGACCTTCCTATAAGAAGTTAGCCAAAAAGTAGCTTCGAAAAACGCTTAGGTTAAGTTTCAGAGTTGCTTCTAATGTACCAAAGCTGGACTTAGACATAATTTCACTCTCACAACATTATGGCTGGTTGGAGACAGTCCGAACCACAAGTACCGGGTCCATGGTTCTGGCCGTATACTGGGGGGACGGGGACGACTCCCATTAACCCCTGACTATACCGGGGATACGCTTATCACAATGCCTTTCTGGTCTGTGCTGAAGCAGGGCATTCTGGCAGCCAAGTGGCTTGACCTTTATTAGTGAGCCTGGTTACCCCCTCTCGGAACCACAGACTTAGAAATCGCCAGCTCATATACAGTGCATAAAATATATTTATATATATACCCTTATACACCATTTAATAAAAAATATCACAAAATTCTTCTAAGTCCCTCGGGAAGAGTGAAAGACGCGCACGTTCATTTTCAGAGCTCCTAGACCTTCCTATAAGAAGTTAGCCAAAAAGTAGCTTCGAAAAACGCTTAGGTTAAGTTTCAGAGTTGCTTCTAATGTACCAAAGCTGGACTTAGACATAATTTCACTCTCACAACATTATGGCTGGTTGGAGACAGTCCGAACCACAAGTACCGGGTCCATGGTTCTGGCCGTATACTGGGGGGACGGGGACGACTCCCATTAACCCCTGACTATACCGGGGATACGCTTATCACAATGCCTTTCTGGTCTGTGCTGAAGCAGGGCATTCTGGCAGCCAAGTGGCTTGACCTTTATTAGTGAGCCTGGTTACCCCCTCTCGGAACCACAGACTTAGAAATCGCCAGCTCATATACAGTGCATAAAATATATTTATATATATACCCTTATACACCATTTAATAAAAAATATCACAAAATTCTTCTAAGTCCCTCGGGAAGAGTGAAAGACGCGCACGTTCATTTTCAGAGCTCCTAGACCTTCCTATAAGAAGTTAGCCAAAAAGTAGCTTCGAAAAACGCTTAGGTTAAGTTTCAGAGTTGCTTCTAATGTACCAAAGCTGGACTTAGACATAATTTCACTCTCACAACATTATGGCTGGTTGGAGACAGTCCGAACCACAAGTACCGGGTCCATGGTTCTGGCCGTATACTGGGGGGACGGGGACGACTCCCATTAACCCCTGACTATACCGGGGATACGCTTATCACAATGCCTTTCTGGTCTGTGCTGAAGCAGGGCATTCTGGCAGCCAAGTGGCTTGACCTTTATTAGTGAGCCTGGTTACCCCCTCTCGGAACCACAGACTTAGAAATCGCCAGCTCATATACAGTGCATAAAATATATTTATATATATACCCTTATACACCATTTAATAAAAAATATCACAAAATTCTTCTAAGTCCCTCGGGAAGAGTGAAAGACGCGCACGTTCATTTTCAGAGCTCCTAGACCTTCCTATAAGAAGTTAGCCAAAAAGTAGCTTCGAAAAACGCTTAGGTTAAGTTTCAGAGTTGCTTCTAATGTACCAAAGCTGGACTTAGACATAATTTCACTCTCACAACATTATGGCTGGTTGGAGACAGTCCGAACCACAAGTACCGGGTCCATGGATCTGGCCGTATACTGGGGGGGCGGGGACGACTCCCATTAACCCCTGACTATACCGGGGATACGCTTATCACAATGCCTTTCTGGTCTGTGCTGAAGCACGGCATTCTGGCAGCCAAGTGGCTTGACCTTTATTAGTGAGCCTGGTTACCCCCTCTCAGAACCACAGACTTAGAAATCGCCAGCTCATATACAGTGCATAAAATATATTTATATATATACCCTTATACACCATTTAATAAAAAATATCACAAAATTCTTCTAAGTCCCTCGGGAAGAGTGAAAGACGCGCACGTTCATTTTCAGAGCTCCTAGACCTTCCTATAAGAAGTTAGCCAAAAAGTAGCTTCGAAAAACGCTTAGGTTAAGTTTCAGAGTTGCTTCTAATGTACCAAAGCTGGACTTAGACATAATTTCACTCTCACAACATTATGGCTGGTTGGAGACAGTCCGAACCACAAGTACCGGGTCCATGGTTCTGGCCGTATACTGGGGGGACGGGGACGACTCCCATTAACCCCTGACTATACCGGGGATACGCTTATCACAATGCCTTTCTGGTCTGTGCTGAAGCAGGGCATTCTGGCAGCCAAGTGGCTTGACCTTTATTAGTGAGCCTGGTTACCCCCTCTCGGAACCACAGACTTAGAAATCGCCAGCTCATATACAGTGCATAAAATATATTTATATATATACCCTTATACACCATTTAATAAAAAATATCACAAAATTCTTCTAAGTCCCTCGGGAAGAGTGAAAGACGCGCACGTTCATTTTCAGAGCTCCTAGACCTTCCTATAAGAAGTTAGCCAAAAAGTAGCTTCGAAAAACGCTTAGGTTAAGTTTCAGAGTTGCTTCTAATGTACCAAAGCTGGACTTAGACATAATTTCACTCTCACAACATTATGGCTGGTTGGAGACAGTCCGAACCACAAGTACCGGGTCCATGGTTCTGGCCGTATACTGGGGGGACGGGGACGACTCCCATTAACCCCTGACTATACCGGGGATACGCTTATCACAATGCCTTTCTGGTCTGTGCTGAAGCAGGGCATTCTGGCAGCCAAGTGGCTTGACCTTTATTAGTGAGCCTGGTTACCCCCTCTCGGAACCACAGACTTAGAAATCGCCAGCTCATATACAGTGCATAAAATATATTTATATATATACCCTTATACACCATTTAATAAAAAATATCACAAAATTCTTCTAAGTCCCTCGGGAAGAGTGAAAGACGCGCACGTTCATTTTCAGAGCTCCTAGACCTTCCTATAAGAAGTTAGCCAAAAAGTAGCTTCGAAAAACGCTTAGGTTAAGTTTCAGAGTTGCTTCTAATGTACCAAAGCTGGACTTAGACATAATTTCACTCTCACAACATTATGGCTGGTTGGAGACAGTCCGAACCACAAGTACCGGGTCCATGGTTCTGGCCGTATACTGGGGGGACGGGGACGACTCCCATTAACCCCTGACTATACCGGGGATACGCTTATCACAATGCCTTTCTGGTCTGTGCTGAAGCAGGGCATTCTGGCAGCCAAGTGGCTTGACCTTTATTAGTGAGCCTGGTTACCCCCTCTCGGAACCACAGACTTAGAAATCGCCAGCTCATATACAGTGCATAAAATATATTTATATATATACCCTTATACACCATTTAATAAAAAATATCACAAAATTCTTCTAAGTCCCTCGGGAAGAGTGAAAGACGCGCACGTTCATTTTCAGAGCTCCTAGACCTTCCTATAAGAAGTTAGCCAAAAAGTAGCTTCGAAAAACGCTTAGGTTAAGTTTCAGAGTTGCTTCTAATGTACCAAAGCTGGACTTAGACATAATTTCACTCTCACAACATTATGGCTGGTTGGAGACAGTCCGAACCACAAGTACCGGGTCCATGGATCTGGCCGTATACTGGGGGGGCGGGGACGACTCCCATTAACCCCTGACTATACCGGGGATACGCTTATCACAATGCCTTTCTGGTCTGTGCTGAAGCACGGCATTCTGGCAGCCAAGTGGCTTGACCTTTATTAGTGAGCCTGGTTACCCCCTCTCAGAACCACAGACTTAGAAATCGCCAGCTCATATACAGTGCATAAAATATATTTATATATATACCCTTATACACCATTTAATAAAAAATATCACAAAATTCTTCTAAGTCCCTCGGGAAGAGTGAAAGACGCGCACGTTCATTTTCAGAGCTCCTAGACCTTCCTATAAGAAGTTAGCCAAAAAGTAGCTTCGAAAAACGCTTAGGTTAAGTTTCAGAGTTGCTTCTAATGTACCAAAGCTGGACTTAGACATAATTTCACTCTCACAACATTATGGCTGGTTGGAGAGAGTCCGAACCACAAGTACCGGGTCCATGGTTCTGGCCGTATACTGGGGGGACGGGGACGACTCCCATTAACCCCTGACTATTCCGGGGATACGCTTATCACAATGCCTTTCTGGTCTGTGCTGAAGCAGGGCATTCTGGCAGCCAAGTGGCTTGACCTTTATTAGTGAGCCTGGTTACCCCCTCTCGGAACCACAGACTTAGAAATCGCCAGCTCATATACAGTGCATAAAATATATTTATATATATACCCTTATACACCATTTAATAAAAAATATCACAAAATTCTTCTAAGTCCCTCGGGAAGAGTGAAAGACGCGCACGTTCATTTTCAGAGCTCCTAGACCTTCCTATAAGAAGTTAGCCAAAAAGTAGCTTCGAAAAACGCTTAGGTTAAGTTTCAGAGTTGCTTCTAATGTACCAAAGCTGGACTTAGACATAATTTCACTCTCACAACATTATGGCTGGTTGGAGACAGTCCGAACCACAAGTACCGGGTCCATGGATCTGGCCGTATACTGGGGGGGCGGGGACGACTCCCATTAACCCCTGACTATACCGGGGATACGCTTATCACAATGCCTTTCTGGTCTGTGCTGAAGCACGGCATTCTGGCAGCCAAGTGGCTTGACCTTTATTAGTGAGCCTGGTTACCCCCTCTCAGAACCACAGACTTAGAAATCGCCAGCTCATATACAGTGCATAAAATATATTTATATATATACCCTTATACACCATTTAATAAAAAATATCACAAAATTCTTCTAAGTCCCTCGGGAAGAGTGAAAGACGCGCACGTTCATTTTCAGAGCTCCTAGACCTTCCTATAAGAAGTTAGCCAAAAAGTAGCTTCGAAAAACGCTTAGGTTAAGTTTCAGAGTTGCTTCTAATGTACCAAAGCTGGACTTAGACATAATTTCACTCTCACAACATTATGGCTGGTTGGAGAGAGTCCGAACCACAAGTACCGGGTCCATGGTTCTGGCCGTATACTGGGGGGACGGGGACGACTCCCATTAACCCCTGACTATTCCGGGGATACGCTTATCACAATGCCTTTCTGGTCTGTGCTGAAGCAGGGCATTCTGGCAGCCAAGTGGCTTGACCTTTATTAGTGAGCCTGGTTACCCCCTCTCGGAACCACAGACTTAGAAATCGCCAGCTCATATACAGTGCATAAAATATATTTATATATATACCCTTATACACCATTTAATAAAAAATATCACAAAATTCTTCTAAGTCCCTCGGGAAGAGTGAAAGACGCGCACGTTCATTTTCAGAGCTCCTAGACCTTCCTATAAGAAGTTAGCCAAAAAGTAGCTTCGAAAAACGCTTAGGTTAAGTTTCAGAGTTGCTTCTAATGTACCAAAGCTGGACTTAGACATAATTTCACTCTCACAACATTATGGCTGGTTGGAGACAGTCCGAACCACAAGTACCGGGTCCATGGATCTGGCCGTATACTGGGGGGGCGGGGACGACTCCCATTAACCCCTGACTATACCGGGGATACGCTTATCACAATGCCTTTCTGGTCTGTGCTGAAGCACGGCATTCTGGCAGCCAAGTGGCTTGACCTTTATTAGTGAGCCTGGTTACCCCCTCTCAGAACCACAGACTTAGAAATCGCCAGCTCATATACAGTGCATAAAATATATTTATATATATACCCTTATACACCATTTAATAAAAAATATCACAAAATTCTTCTAAGTCCCTCGGGAAGAGTGAAAGACGCGCACGTTCATTTTCAGAGCTCCTAGACCTTCCTATAAGAAGTTAGCCAAAAAGTAGCTTCGAAAAACGCTTAGGTTAAGTTTCAGAGTTGCTTCTAATGTACCAAAGCTGGACTTAGACATAATTTCACTCTCACAACATTATGGCTGGTTGGAGAGAGTCCGAACCACAAGTACCGGGTCCATGGTTCTGGCCGTATACTGGGGGGACGGGGACGACTCCCATTAACCCCTGACTATTCCGGGGATACGCTTATCACAATGCCTTTCTGGTCTGTGCTGAAGCAGGGCATTCTGGCAGCCAAGTGGCTTGACCTTTATTAGTGAGCCTGGTTACCCCCTCTCGGAACCACAGACTTAGAAATCGCCAGCTCATATACAGTGCATAAAATATATTTATATATATACCCTTATACACCATTTAATAAAAAATATCACAAAATTCTTCTAAGTCCCTCGGGAAGAGTGAAAGACGCGCACGTTCATTTTCAGAGCTCCTAGACCTTCCTATAAGAAGTTAGCCAAAAAGTAGCTTCGAAAAACGCTTAGGTTAAGTTTCAGAGTTGCTTCTAATGTACCAAAGCTGGACTTAGACATAATTTCACTCTCACAACATTATGGCTGGTTGGAGACAGTCCGAACCACAAGTACCGGGTCCATGGTTCTGGCCGTATACTGGGGGGACGGGGACGACTCCCATTAACCCCTGACTATTCCGGGGATACGCTTATCACAATGCCTTTCTGGTCTGTGCTGAAGCAGGGCATTCTGGCAGCCAAGTGGCTTGACCTTTATTAGTGAGCCTGGTTACCCCCTCTCGGAACCACAGACTTAGAAATCGCCAGCTCATATACAGTGCATAAAATATATTTATATATATACCCTTATACACCATTTAATAAAAAATATCACAAAATTCTTCTAAGTCCCTCGGGAAGAGTGAAAGACGCGCACGTTCATTTTCAGAGCTCCTAGACCTTCCTATAAGAAGTTAGCCAAAAAGTAGCTTCGAAAAACGCTTAGGTTAAGTTTCAGAGTTGCTTCTAATGTACCAAAGCTGGACTTAGACATAATTTCACTCTCACAACATTATGGCTGGTTGGAGACAGTCCGAACCACAAGTACCGGGTCCATGGATCTGGCCGTATACTGGGGGGGCGGGGACGACTCCCATTAACCCCTGACTATACCGGGGATACGCTTATCACAATGCCTTTCTGGTCTGTGCTGAAGCACGGCATTCTGGCAGCCAAGTGGCTTGACCTTTATTAGTGAGCCTGGTTACCCCCTCTCAGAACCACAGACTTAGAAATCGCCAGCTCATATACAGTGCATAAAATATATTTATATATATACCCTTATACACCATTTAATAAAAAATATCACAAAATTCTTCTAAGTCCCTCGGGAAGAGTGAAAGACGCGCACGTTCATTTTCAGAGCTCCTAGACCTTCCTATAAGAAGTTAGCCAAAAAGTAGCTTCGAAAAACGCTTAGGTTAAGTTTCAGAGTTGCTTCTAATGTACCAAAGCTGGACTTAGACATAATTTCACTCTCACAACATTATGGCTGGTTGGAGAGAGTCCGAACCACAAGTACCGGGTCCATGGTTCTGGCCGTATACTGGGGGGACGGGGACGACTCCCATTAACCCCTGACTATTCCGGGGATACGCTTATCACAATGCCTTTCTGGTCTGTGCTGAAGCAGGGCATTCTGGCAGCCAAGTGGCTTGACCTTTATTAGTGAGCCTGGTTACCCCCTCTCGGAACCACAGACTTAGAAATCGCCAGCTCATATACAGTGCATAAAATATATTTATATATATACCCTTATACACCATTTAATAAAAAATATCACAAAATTCTTCTAAGTCCCTCGGGAAGAGTGAAAGACGCGCACGTTCATTTTCAGAGCTCCTAGACCTTCCTATAAGAAGTTAGCCAAAAAGTAGCTTCGAAAAACGCTTAGGTTAAGTTTCAGAGTTGCTTCTAATGTACCAAAGCTGGACTTAGACATAATTTCACTCTCACAACATTATGGCTGGTTGGAGACAGTCCGAACCACAAGTACCGGGTCCATGGATCTGGCCGTATACTGGGGGGGCGGGGACGACTCCCATTAACCCCTGACTATACCGGGGATACGCTTATCACAATGCCTTTCTGGTCTGTGCTGAAGCACGGCATTCTGGCAGCCAAGTGGCTTGACCTTTATTAGTGAGCCTGGTTACCCCCTCTCAGAACCACAGACTTAGAAATCGCCAGCTCATATACAGTGCATAAAATATATTTATATATATACCCTTATACACCATTTAATAAAAAATATCACAAAATTCTTCTAAGTCCCTCGGGAAGAGTGAAAGACGCGCACGTTCATTTTCAGAGCTCCTAGACCTTCCTATAAGAAGTTAGCCAAAAAGTAGCTTCGAAAAACGCTTAGGTTAAGTTTCAGAGTTGCTTCTAATGTACCAAAGCTGGACTTAGACATAATTTCACTCTCACAACATTATGGCTGGTTGGAGAGAGTCCGAACCACAAGTACCGGGTCCATGGTTCTGGCCGTATACTGGGGGGACGGGGACGACTCCCATTAACCCCTGACTATTCCGGGGATACGCTTATCACAATGCCTTTCTGGTCTGTGCTGAAGCAGGGCATTCTGGCAGCCAAGTGGCTTGACCTTTATTAGTGAGCCTGGTTACCCCCTCTCGGAACCACAGACTTAGAAATCGCCAGCTCATATACAGTGCATAAAATATATTTATATATATACCCTTATACACCATTTAATAAAAAATATCACAAAATTCTTCTAAGTCCCTCGGGAAGAGTGAAAGACGCGCACGTTCATTTTCAGAGCTCCTAGACCTTCCTATAAGAAGTTAGCCAAAAAGTAGCTTCGAAAAACGCTTAGGTTAAGTTTCAGAGTTGCTTCTAATGTACCAAAGCTGGACTTAGACATAATTTCACTCTCACAACATTATGGCTGGTTGGAGACAGTCCGAACCACAAGTACCGGGTCCATGGTTCTGGCCGTATACTGGGGGGACGGGGACGACTCCCATTAACCCCTGACTATTCCGGGGATACGCTTATCACAATGCCTTTCTGGTCTGTGCTGAAGCAGGGCATTCTGGCAGCCAAGTGGCTTGACCTTTATTAGTGAGCCTGGTTACCCCCTCTCGGAACCACAGACTTAGAAATCGCCAGCTCATATACAGTGCATAAAATATATTTATATATATACCCTTATACACCATTTAATAAAAAATATCACAAAATTCTTCTAAGTCCCTCGGGAAGAGTGAAAGACGCGCACGTTCATTTTCAGAGCTCCTAGACCTTCCTATAAGAAGTTAGCCAAAAAGTATCTTCGAAAAACGCTTAGGTTAAGTTTCAGAGTTGCTTCTAATGTACCAAAGCTGGACTTAGACATAATTTCACTCTCACAACATTATGGCTGGTTGGAGACAGTCCGAACCACAAGTACCGGGTCCATGGTTCTGGCCGTATACTGGGGGGACGGGGACGACTCCCATTAACCCCTGACTATACCGGGGATACGCTTATCACAATGCCTTTCTGGTCTGTGCTGAAGCAGGGCATTCTGGCAGCCAAGTGGCTTGACCTTTATTAGTGAGCCTGGTTACCCCCTCTCGGAACCACAGACTTAGAAATCGCCAGCTCATATACAGTGCATAAAATATATTTATATATATACCCTTATACACCATTTAATAAAAAATATCACAAAATTCTTCTAAGTCCCTCGGGAAGAGTGAAAGACGCGCACGTTCATTTTCAGAGCTTCCAGACCTTCCTATAAGACGTTAGCCAAAAAGTAGCTTCGAAAAACGCTTAGGTTAAGTTTCAGAGTTGCTTCTAATGTACCAAAGCTGGACTTAGACATAATTTCACTCTCACAACATTATGGCTGGTTGGAGAGAGTCCGAACCACAAGTACCGGGTCCATGGTTCTGGCCGTATACTGGGGGGACGGGGACGACTCCCATTAACCCCTGACTATACCGGTGATACGCTTATCACAATGCCTTTCTGGTCTGTGCTGAAGCAGGGCATTCTGGCAGCCAAGTGGCTTGACCTTTATTAGTGAGCCTGGTTACCCCCTCTCGGAACCACAGACTTAGAAATCGCCAGCTCATATACAGTGCATAAAATATATTTATATATATACCCTTATACACCATTTAATAAAAAATATCACAAAATTCTTCTAAGTCCCTCGGGAAGAGTGAAAGATGCGCACGTTCATTTTCAGAGCAACTAGACCTTCCTATAAGAAGTTAGCCAAAAAGTAGCTTCGAAAAACGCTTAGGTTAAGTTTCAGAGTTGCTTCTAATGTACCAAAGCTGGACTTAGACATAATTTCACTCTCACAACATTATGGCTGGTTGGAGACAGTCCGAACCACAAGTACCGGGTCCATGGTTCTGGCCGTATACTGGGGGGGCGGGGACGACTCCCATTAACCCCTGACTATACCGGGGATACGCTTATCACAATGCCTTTCTGGTCTGTGCTGAAGCAGGGCATTCTGGCAGCCAAGTGGCTTGACCTTTATTAGTGAGCCTGGTTACCTCCTCTCGGAACCACAGACTTAGAAATCGCCAGCTCATATACAGTGCATAAAATATATTTATATATATACCCTTATACACCATTTTAATAAAAAATATCACAACATTCTTCTAAGTCCCTCGGGAAGAGTGAAAGACGCGCACGTTCATTTTCAGAGCTCCTAGACCTTCCTATAAGAAGTTAGCCAAAAAGTAGCTTCGAAAAACGCTTAGGTTAAGTTTCAGAGTTGCTTCTAATGTACCAAAGCTGGACTTAGACATAATTTCACTCTCACAACATTATGGCTGGTTGGAGACAGTCCGAACCACAAGTACCGGGTCCATGGTTCTGGCCGTATACTGGGGGGACGGGGACGACTCCCATTAACCCCTGACTATACCGGGGATACGCTTATCACAATGCCTTTCTGGTCTGTGCTGAAGCAGGGCATTCTGGCAGCCAAGTGGCTTGACCTTTATTAGTGAGCCTGGTTACCCCCTCTCGGAACCACAGACTTAGAAATCGCCAGCTCATATACAGTGCATAAAATATATTTATATATATACCCTTATACACCATTTAATAAAAAATATCACAAAATTCTTCTAAGTCCCTCGGGAAGAGTGAAAGACGCGCACGTTCATTTTCAGAGCTTCCAGACCTTCCTATAAGAAGTTAGCCAAAAAGTAGCTTCGAAAAACGCTTAGGTTAAGTTTCAGAGTTGCTTCTAATGTACCAAAGCTGGACTTAGACATAATTTCACTCTCACAACATTATGGCTGGTTGGAGACAGTCCGAACCACAAGTACCGGGTCCATGGTTCTGGCCGTATACTGGGGGGACGGGGACGACTCCCATTAACCCCTGACTATTCCGGGGATACGCTTATCACAATGCCTTTCTGGTCTGTGCTGAAGCAGGGCATTCTGGCAGCCAAGTGGCTTGACCTTTATTAGTGAGCCTGGTTACCCCCTCTCGGAACCACAGACTTAGAAATCGCCAGCTCATATACAGTGCATAAAATATATTTATATATATACCCTTATACACCATTTAATAAAAAATATCACAAAATTCTTCTAAGTCCCTCGGGAAGAGTGAAAGACGCGCACGTTCATTTTCAGAGCTCCTAGACCTTCCTATACTGTAAGAAGTTAGCCAAAAAGTAGCTTCGAAAAACGCTTAGGTTAAGTTTCAGAGTTGCTTCTAATGTACCAAAGCTGGACTTAGACATAATTTCACTCTCACAACATTATGGCTGGTTGGAGACAGTCCGAACCACAATTACCGGGTCCATGGTTCTGGCCGTATACTGGGGGGACGGGGACGACTCCCATTAACCCCTGACTATACCGGGGATACGCTTATCACAATGCCTTTCTGGTCTGTGCTGAAGCAGGGCATTCTGGCAGCCAAGTGGCTTGACCTTTATTAGTGAGCCTGGTTACCCCCTCTCGGAACCACAGACTTAGAAATCGCCAGCTCATATACAGTGCATAAAATATATTTATATATATACCCTTATACACCATTTAATAAAAAATATCACAAAATTCTTCTAAGTCCCTCGGGAAGAGTGAAAGACGCGCACGTTCATTTTCAGAGCTCCTAGACCTTCCTATAAGAAGTTAGCCAAAAAGTAGCTTCGAAAAACGCTTAGGTTAAGTTTCAGAGTTGCTTCTAATGTACCAAAGCTGGACTTAGACATAATTTCACTCTCACAACATTATGGCTGGTTGGAGACAGTCCGAACCACAAGTACCGGGTCCGTGGTTCTGGCCGTATACTGGGGGGGCGGGGACGACTCCCATTAACCCCTGACTATACCGGGGATACGCTTATCACAATGCCTTTCTGGTCTGTGCTGAAGCACGGCATTCTGGCAGCCAAGTGGCTTGACCTTTATTAGTGAGCCTGGTTACCCCCTCTCAGAACCACAGACTTAGAAATCGCCAGCTCATATACAGTGCATAAAATATATTTATATATATACCCTTATACACCATTTAATAAAAAATATCACAAAATTCTTCTAAGTCCCTCGGGAAGAGTGAAAGACGCGCACGTTCATTTTCAGAGCTTCCAGGCCTTCCTATAAGAAGTTAGCCAAAAAGTAGCTTCGAAAAACGCTTAGGTTAAGTTTCAGAGTTGCTTCTAATGTACCAAAGCTGGACTTAGACATAATTTCACTCTCACAACATTATGGCTGGTTGGAGACAGTCCGAACCACAAGTACCGGGTCCATGGTTCTGGCCGTATACTGGGGGGACGGGGACGACTCCCATTAACCCCTGACTATACCGGGGATACGCTTATCACAATGCCTTTCTGGTCTGTGCTGAAGCAGGGCATTCTGGCAGCCAAGTGGCTTGACCTTTATTAGTGAGCCTGGTTACCCCCTCTCGGAACCACAGACTTAGAAATCGCCAGCTCATATACAGTGCATAAAATATATTTATATATATACCCTTATACACCATTTAATAAAAAATATCACAAAATTCTTCTAAGTCCCTCGGGAAGAGTGAAAGACGCGCACGTTCATTTTCAGAGCTCCTAGACCTTCCTATAAGAAGTTAGCCAAAAAGTAGCTTCCAAAAACGCTTAGGTTAAGTTTCAGAGTTGCTTCTAATGTACCAAAGCTGGACTTAGACATAATTTCACTCTCACAACATTATGGCTGGTTGGAGACAGTCCGAACCACAAGTACCGGGTCCATGGTTCTGGCCGTATACTGGGGGGGCGGGGACGACTCCCATTAACCCCTGACTATTCCGGGGATACGCTTATCACAATGCCTTTCTGGTCTGTGCTGAAGCAGGGCATTCTGGCAGCCAAGTGGCTTGACCTTTATTAGTGAGCCTGGTTACCCCCTCTCGGAACCACAGACTTAGAAATCGCCAGCTCATATACAGTGCATAAAATATATTTATATATATACCCTTATACACCATTTAATAAAAAATATCACAAAATTCTTCTAAGTCCCTCGGGAAGAGTGAAAGACGCGCACGTTCATTTTCAGAGCTCCTAGACCTTCCTATACTGTAAGAAGTTAGCCAAAAAGTAGCTTCGAAAAACGCTTAGGTTAAGTTTCAGAGTTGCTTCTAATGTACCAAAGCTGGACTTAGACATAATTTCACTCTCACAACATTATGGCTGGTTGGAGACAGTCCGAACCACAATTACCGGGTCCATGGTTCTGGCCGTATACTGGGGGGACGGGGACGACTCCCATTAACCCCTGACTATACCGGGGATACGCTTATCACAATGCCTTTCTGGTCTGTGCTGAAGCAGGGCATTCTGGCAGCCAAGTGGCTTGACCTTTATTAGTGAGCCTGGTTACCCCCTCTCGGAACCACAGACTTAGAAATCGCCAGCTCATATACAGTGCATAAAATATATTTATATATATACCCTTATACACCATTTAATAAAAAATATCACAAAATTCTTCTAAGTCCCTCGGGAAGAGTGAAAGACGCGCACGTTCATTTTCAGAGCTCCTAGACCTTCCTATAAGAAGTTAGCCAAAAAGTAGCTTCGAAAAACGCTTAGGTTAAGTTTCAGAGTTGCTTCTAATGTACCAAAGCTGGACTTAGACATAATTTCACTCTCACAACATTATGGCTGGTTGGAGACAGTCCGAACCACAAGTACCGGGTCCGTGGTTCTGGCCGTATACTGGGGGGGCGGGGACGACTCCCATTAACCCCTGACTATACCGGGGATACGCTTATCACAATGCCTTTCTGGTCTGTGCTGAAGCACGGCATTCTGGCAGCCAAGTGGCTTGACCTTTATTAGTGAGCCTGGTTACCCCCTCTCAGAACCACAGACTTAGAAATCGCCAGCTCATATACAGTGCATAAAATATATTTATATATATACCCTTATACACCATTTAATAAAAAATATCACAAAATTCTTCTAAGTCCCTCGGGAAGAGTGAAAGACGCGCACGTTCATTTTCAGAGCTTCCAGGCCTTCCTATAAGAAGTTAGCCAAAAAGTAGCTTCGAAAAACGCTTAGGTTAAGTTTCAGAGTTGCTTCTAATGTACCAAAGCTGGACTTAGACATAATTTCACTCTCACAACATTATGGCTGGTTGGAGACAGTCCGAACCACAAGTACCGGGTCCATGGTTCTGGCCGTATACTGGGGGGACGGGGACGACTCCCATTAACCCCTGACTATACCGGGGATACGCTTATCACAATGCCTTTCTGGTCTGTGCTGAAGCAGGGCATTCTGGCAGCCAAGTGGCTTGACCTTTATTAGTGAGCCTGGTTACCCCCTCTCGGAACCACAGACTTAGAAATCGCCAGCTCATATACAGTGCATAAAATATATTTATATATATACCCTTATACACCATTTAATAAAAAATATCACAAAATTCTTCTAAGTCCCTCGGGAAGAGTGAAAGACGCGCACGTTCATTTTCAGAGCTCCTAGACCTTCCTATAAGAAGTTAGCCAAAAAGTAGCTTCCAAAAACGCTTAGGTTAAGTTTCAGAGTTGCTTCTAATGTACCAAAGCTGGACTTAGACATAATTTCACTCTCACAACATTATGGCTGGTTGGAGACAGTCCGAACCACAAGTACCGGGTCCATGGTTCTGGCCGTATACTGGGGGGGCGGGGACGACTCCCATTAACCCCTGACTATACCGGGGATACGCTTATCACAATGCCTTTCTGGTCTGTGCTGAAGCACGGCATTCTGGCAGCCAAGTGGCTTGACCTTTATTAGTGAGCCTGGTTACCCCCTCTCAGAACCACAGACTTAGAAATCGCCAGCTCATATACAGTGCATAAAATATATTTATATATATACCCTTATACACCATTTAATAAAAAATATCACAAAATTCTTCTAAGTCCCTCGGGAAGAGTGAAAGACGCGCACGTTCATTTTCAGAGCTCCTAGACCTTCCTATAAGAAGTTAGCCAAAAAGTAGCTTCGAAAAACGCTTAGGTTAAGTTTCAGAGTTGCTTCTAATGTACCAAAGCTGGACTTAGACATAATTTCACTCTCACAACATTATGGCTGGTTGGAGACAGTCCGAACCACAAGTACCGGGTCCATGGTTCTGGCCGTATACTGGGGGGACGGGGACGACTCCCATTAACCCCTGACTATTCCGGGGATACGCTTATCACAATGCCTTTCTGGTCTGTGCTGAAGCAGGGCATTCTGGCAGCCAAGTGGCTTGACCTTTATTAGTGAGCCTGGTTACCCCCTCTCGGAACCACAGACTTAGAAATCGCCAGCTCATATACAGTGCATAAAATATATTTATATATATACCCTTATACACCATTTAATAAAAAATATCACAAAATTCTTCTAAGTCCCTCGGGAAGAGTGAAAGACGCGCACGTTCATTTGCAGAGCTCCTAGACCTTCCTATAAGAAGTTAGCCAAAAAGTAGCTTCGAAAAACGCTTAGGTTAAGTTTCAGAGTTGCTTCTAATGTACCAAAGCTGGACTTAGACATAATTTCACTCTCACAACATTATGGCTGGTTGGAGACAGTCCGAACCACAATTACCGGGTCCATGGTTCTGGCCGTATACTGGGGGGACGGGGACGACTCCCATTAACCCCTGACTATACCGGGGATACGCTTATCACAATGCCTTTCTGGTCTGTGCTGAAGCACGGCATTCTGGCAGCCAAGTGGCTTGACCTTTATTAGTGAGCCTGGTTACCCCCTCTCGGAACCACAGACTTAGAAATCGCCAGCTCATATACAGTGCATAAAATATATTTATATATATACCCTTATACACCATTTAATAAAAAATATCACAAAATTCTTCTAAGTCCCTCGGGAAGAGTGAAAGACGCGCACGTTCATTTTCAGAGCTCCTAGACCTTCCTATAAGAAGTTAGCCAAAAAGTAGCTTCGAAAAACGCTTAGGTTAAGTTTCAGAGTTGCTTCTAATGTACCAAAGCTGGACTTAGACATAATTTCACTCTCACAACATTATGGCTGGTTGGAGACAGTCCGAACCACAAGTACCGGGTCCATGGTTCTGGCCGTATACTGGGGGGGCGGGGACGACTCCCATTAACCCCTGACTATACCGGGGATACGCTTATCACAATGCCTTTCTGGTCTGTGCTGAAGCACGGCATTCTGGCAGCCAAGTGGCTTGACCTTGATTAGTGAGCCTGGTTACCCCCTCTCAGAACCACAGACTTAGAAATCGCCAGCGCATATACAGTGCATAAAATATATTTATATATATACCCTTATACACCATTTAATAAAAAATATCACAAAATTCTTCTAAGTCCCTCGGGAAGAGTGAAAGACGCGCACGTTCATTTTCAGAGCTTCCAGACCTTCCTATAAGAAGTTAGCCAAAAAGTAGCTTCGAAAAACGCTTAGGTTAAGTTTCAGAGTTGCTTCTAATGTACCAAAGCTGGACTTAGACATAATTTCACTCTCACAACATTATGGCTGGTTGGAGAGAGTCCGAACCACAAGTACCGGGTCCATGGTTCTGGCCGTATACTGGGGGGACGGGGACGACTCCCATTAACCCCTGACTATACCGGTGATACGCTTATCACAATGCCTTTCTGGTCTGTGCTGAAGCAGGGCATTCTGGCAGCCAAGTGGCTTGACCTTTATTAGTGAGCCTGGTTACCCCCTCTCGGAACCACAGACTTAGAAATCGCCAGCTCATATACAGTGCATAAAATATATTTATATATATACCCTTATACACCATTTTAATAAAAAATATCACAAATTTCTTCTAAGTCCCTCGGGAAGAGTGAAAGACGCGCACGTTCATTTTCAGAGCTCCTAGACCTTCCTATAAGAAGTTAGCCAAAAAGTAGCTTCGAAAAACGCTTAGGTTAAGTTTCAGAGTTGCTTCTAATGTATCAAAGCTGGACTTAGACATAATTTCACTCTCACAACATTATGGCTGGTTGGAGAGAGTCCGAACCACAAGTACCGGGTCCATGGTTCTGGCCGTATACTGGGGGGACGGGGACGACTCCCATTAACCCCTGACTATACCGGGGATACGCTTATCACAATGCCTTTCTGGTCTGTGCTGAAGCAGGGCATTCTGGCAGCCAAGTGGCTTGACCTTTATTAGTGAGCCTGGTTACCCCCTCTCGGAACCACAGACTTAGAAATCGCCAGCTCATATACAGTGCATAAAATATATTTATATATATACCCTTATACACCATTTAATAAAAAATATCACAAAATTCTTCTAAGTCCCTCGGGAAGAGTGAAAGATGCGCACGTTCATTTTCAGAGCTCCTAGACCTTCCTTTAAGAAGTTAGCCAAAAAGTAGCTTCGAAAAACGCTTAGGTTAAGTTTCAGAATTGCTTCTAATGTACCAAAGCTGGACTTAGACATAATTTCACTCTCACAACATTATGGCTGGTTGGAGACAGTCCGAACCACAAGTACCGGGTCCATGGTTCTGGCCGTATACTGGGGGGGCGGGGACGACTCCCATTAACCCCTGACTATACCGGGGATACGCTTATCACAATGCCTTTCTGGTCTGTGCTGAAGCACGGCATTCTGGCAGCCAAGTGGCTTGACCTTTATTAGTGAGCCTGGTTACCCCCTCTCAGAACCACAGACTTAGAAATCGCCAGCTCATATACAGTGCATAAAATATATTTATATATATACCCTTATACACCATTTAATAAAAAATATCACAAAATTCTTCTAAGTCCCTCGGGAAGAGTGAAAGACGCGCACGTTCATTTTCAGAGCTCCTAGACCTTCCTATAAGAAGTTAGCCAAAAAGTAGCTTCGAAAAACGCTTAGGTTAAGTTTCAGAGTTGCTTCTAATGTACCAAAGCTGGACTTAGACATAATTTCACTCTCACAACATTATGGCTGGTTGGAGACAGTCCGAACCACAAGTACCGGGTCCATGGTTCTGGCCGTATACTGGGGGGACGGGGACGACTCCCATTAACCCCTGACTATTCCGGGGATACGCTTATCACAATGCCTTTCTGGTCTGTGCTGAAGCAGGGCATTCTGGCAGCCAAGTGGCTTGACCTTTATTAGTGAGCCTGGTTACCCCCTCTCGGAACCACAGACTTAGAAATCGCCAGCTCATATACAGTGCATAAAATATATTTATATATATACCCTTATACACCATTTAATAAAAAATATCACAAAATTCTTCTAAGTCCCTCGGGAAGAGTGAAAGACGCGCACGTTCATTTGCAGAGCTCCTAGACCTTCCTATAAGAAGTTAGCCAAAAAGTAGCTTCGAAAAACGCTTAGGTTAAGTTTCAGAGTTGCTTCTAATGTACCAAAGCTGGACTTAGACATAATTTCACTCTCACAACATTATGGCTGGTTGGAGACAGTCCGAACCACAATTACCGGGTCCATGGTTCTGGCCGTATACTGGGGGGACGGGGACGACTCCCATTAACCCCTGACTATACCGGGGATACGCTTATCACAATGCCTTTCTGGTCTGTGCTGAAGCACGGCATTCTGGCAGCCAAGTGGCTTGACCTTTATTAGTGAGCCTGGTTACCCCCTCTCGGAACCACAGACTTAGAAATCGCCAGCTCATATACAGTGCATAAAATATATTTATATATATACCCTTATACACCATTTAATAAAAAATATCACAAAATTCTTCTAAGTCCCTCGGGAAGAGTGAAAGACGCGCACGTTCATTTTCAGAGCTCCTAGACCTTCCTATAAGAAGTTAGCCAAAAAGTAGCTTCGAAAAACGCTTAGGTTAAGTTTCAGAGTTGCTTCTAATGTACCAAAGCTGGACTTAGACATAATTTCACTCTCACAACATTATGGCTGGTTGGAGACAGTCCGAACCACAAGTACCGGGTCCATGGTTCTGGCCGTATACTGGGGGGGCGGGGACGACTCCCATTAACCCCTGACTATACCGGGGATACGCTTATCACAATGCCTTTCTGGTCTGTGCTGAAGCACGGCATTCTGGCAGCCAAGTGGCTTGACCTTGATTAGTGAGCCTGGTTACCCCCTCTCAGAACCACAGACTTAGAAATCGCCAGCGCATATACAGTGCATAAAATATATTTATATATATACCCTTATACACCATTTAATAAAAAATATCACAAAATTCTTCTAAGTCCCTCGGGAAGAGTGAAAGACGCGCACGTTCATTTTCAGAGCTTCCAGACCTTCCTATAAGAAGTTAGCCAAAAAGTAGCTTCGAAAAACGCTTAGGTTAAGTTTCAGAGTTGCTTCTAATGTACCAAAGCTGGACTTAGACATAATTTCACTCTCACAACATTATGGCTGGTTGGAGAGAGTCCGAACCACAAGTACCGGGTCCATGGTTCTGGCCGTATACTGGGGGGACGGGGACGACTCCCATTAACCCCTGACTATACCGGTGATACGCTTATCACAATGCCTTTCTGGTCTGTGCTGAAGCAGGGCATTCTGGCAGCCAAGTGGCTTGACCTTTATTAGTGAGCCTGGTTACCCCCTCTCGGAACCACAGACTTAGAAATCGCCAGCTCATATACAGTGCATAAAATATATTTATATATATACCCTTATACACCATTTTAATAAAAAATATCACAAATTTCTTCTAAGTCCCTCGGGAAGAGTGAAAGACGCGCACGTTCATTTTCAGAGCTCCTAGACCTTCCTATAAGAAGTTAGCCAAAAAGTAGCTTCGAAAAACGCTTAGGTTAAGTTTCAGAGTTGCTTCTAATGTATCAAAGCTGGACTTAGACATAATTTCACTCTCACAACATTATGGCTGGTTGGAGAGAGTCCGAACCACAAGTACCGGGTCCATGGTTCTGGCCGTATACTGGGGGGACGGGGACGAATCCCATTAACCCCTGACTATACCGGGGATACGCTTATCACAATGCCTTTCTGGTCTGTGCTGAAGCAGGGCATTCTGGCAGCCAAGTGGCTTGACCTTTATTAGTGAGCCTGGTTACCCCCTCTCGGAACCACAGACTTAGAAATCGCCAGCTCATATACAGTGCATAAAATATATTTATATATATACCCTTATACACCATTTAATAAAAAATATCACAAAATTCTTCTAAGTCCCTCGGGAAGAGTGAAAGATGCGCACGTTCATTTTCAGAGCTCCTAGACCTTCCTTTAAGAAGTTAGCCAAAAAGTAGCTTCGAAAAACGCTTA
Source organism: Ascaphus truei (assembly GCF_040206685.1). Taxonomy (NCBI): domain Eukaryota; kingdom Metazoa; phylum Chordata; class Amphibia; order Anura; family Ascaphidae; genus Ascaphus; species Ascaphus truei. The sequence continues at coordinate 404,282 of NW_027454646.1, read as the reverse complement.
GGTTAAGTTTCAGAATTGCTTCTAATGTACCAAAGCTGGACTTAGACATAATTTCACTCTCACAACATTATGGCTGGTTGGAGACAGTCCGAACCACAAGTACCGGGTCCATGGTTCTGGCCGTATACTGGGGGGGCGGGGACGACTCCCATTAACCCCTGACTATACCGGGGATACGCTTATCACAATGCCTTTCTGGTCTGTGCTGAAGCAGGGCATTCTGGCAGCCAAGTGGCTTGACCTTTATTAGTGAGCCTGGTTACCTCCTCTCGGAACCACAGACTTAGAAATCGCCAGCTCATATACAGTGCATAAAATATATTTATATATATACCCTTATACACCATTTTAATAAAAAATATCACAACATTCTTCTAAGTCCCTCGGGAAGAGTGAAAGACGCGCACGTTCATTTTCAGAGCTCCTAGACCTTCCTATAAGAAGTTAGCCAAAAAGTAGCTTCGAAAAACGCTTAGGTTAAGTTTCAGAGTTGCTTCTAATGTATCAAAGCTGGACTTAGACATAATTTCACTCTCACAACATTATGGCTGGTTGGAGACAGTCCGAACCACAAGTACCGGGTCCATGGTTCTGGCCGTATACTGGGGGGACGGGGACGACTCCCATTAACCCCTGACTATACCGGTGATACGCTTATCACAATGCCTTTCTGGTCTGTGCTGAAGCAGGGCATTCTGGCAGCCAAGTGGCTTGACCTTTATTAGTGAGCCTGGTTACCCCCTCTCGGAACCACAGACTTAGAAATCGCCAGCTCATATACAGTGCATAAAATATATTTATATATATACCCTTATACACCATTTTAATAAAAAATATCACAAATTTCTTCTAAGTCCCTCGGGAAGAGTGAAAGACGCGCACGTTCATTTTCAGAGCTCCTAGACCTTCCTATAAGAAGTTAGCCAAAAAGTAGCTTCGAAAAACGCTTAGGTTAAGTTTCAGAGTTGCTTCTAATGTACCAAAGCTGGACTTAGACATAATTTAACTCTCACAACATTATGGCTGGTTGGAGACAGTCCGAACCACAAGTACCGGGTCCATGGTTCTGGCCGTATACTGGGGGGACGGGGACGACTCCCATTAACCCCTGACTATACCGGGGATACGCTTATCACAATGCCTTTCTGGTCTGTGCTGAAGCAGGGCATTCTGGCAGCCAAGTGGCTTGACCTTGATTAGTGAGCCTGGTTACCCCCTCTCAGAACCACAGACTTAGAAATCGCCAGCGCATATACAGTGCATAAAATATATTTATATATATACCCTTATACACCATTTAATAAAAAATATCACAAAATTCTTCTAAGTCCCTCGGGAAGAGTGAAAGACGCGCACGTTCATTTTCAGAGCTTCCAGACCTTCCTATAAGAAGTTAGCCAAAAAGTAGCTTCGAAAAACGCTTAGGTTAAGTTTCAGAGTTGCTTCTAATGTACCAAAGCTGGACTTAGACATAATTTCACTCTCACAACATTATGGCTGGTTGGAGAGAGTCCGAACCACAAGTACCGGGTCCATGGTTCTGGCCGTATACTGGGGGGACGGGGACGACTCCCATTAACCCCTGACTATACCGGTGATACGCTTATCACAATGCCTTTCTGGTCTGTGCTGAAGCAGGGCATTCTGGCAGCCAAGTGGCTTGACCTTTATTAGTGAGCCTGGTTACCCCCTCTCGGAACCACAGACTTAGAAATCGCCAGCTCATATACAGTGCATAAAATATATTTATATATATACCCTTATACACCATTTTAATAAAAAATATCACAAATTTCTTCTAAGTCCCTCGGGAAGAGTGAAAGACGCGCACGTTCATTTTCAGAGCTCCTAGACCTTCCTATAAGAAGTTAGCCAAAAAGTAGCTTCGAAAAACGCTTAGGTTAAGTTTCAGAGTTGCTTCTAATGTATCAAAGCTGGACTTAGACATAATTTCACTCTCACAACATTATGGCTGGTTGGAGAGAGTCCGAACCACAAGTACCGGGTCCATGGTTCTGGCCGTATACTGGGGGGACGGGGACGAATCCCATTAACCCCTGACTATACCGGGGATACGCTTATCACAATGCCTTTCTGGTCTGTGCTGAAGCAGGGCATTCTGGCAGCCAAGTGGCTTGACCTTTATTAGTGAGCCTGGTTACCCCCTCTCGGAACCACAGACTTAGAAATCGCCAGCTCATATACAGTGCATAAAATATATTTATATATATACCCTTATACACCATTTAATAAAAAATATCACAAAATTCTTCTAAGTCCCTCGGGAAGAGTGAAAGATGCGCACGTTCATTTTCAGAGCTCCTAGACCTTCCTTTAAGAAGTTAGCCAAAAAGTAGCTTCGAAAAACGCTTAGGTTAAGTTTCAGAATTGCTTCTAATGTACCAAAGCTGGACTTAGACATAATTTCACTCTCACAACATTATGGCTGGTTGGAGACAGTCCGAACCACAAGTACCGGGTCCATGGTTCTGGCCGTATACTGGGGGGGCGGGGACGACTCCCATTAACCCCTGACTATACCGGGGATACGCTTATCACAATGCCTTTCTGGTCTGTGCTGAAGCAGGGCATTCTGGCAGCCAAGTGGCTTGACCTTTATTAGTGAGCCTGGTTACCTCCTCTCGGAACCACAGACTTAGAAATCGCCAGCTCATATACAGTGCATAAAATATATTTATATATATACCCTTATACACCATTTTAATAAAAAATATCACAACATTCTTCTAAGTCCCTCGGGAAGAGTGAAAGACGCGCACGTTCATTTTCAGAGCTCCTAGACCTTCCTATAAGAAGTTAGCCAAAAAGTAGCTTCGAAAAACGCTTAGGTTAAGTTTCAGAGTTGCTTCTAATGTATCAAAGCTGGACTTAGACATAATTTCACTCTCACAACATTATGGCTGGTTGGAGACAGTCCGAACCACAAGTACCGGGTCCATGGTTCTGGCCGTATACTGGGGGGACGGGGACGACTCCCATTAACCCCTGACTATACCGGTGATACGCTTATCACAATGCCTTTCTGGTCTGTGCTGAAGCAGGGCATTCTGGCAGCCAAGTGGCTTGACCTTTATTAGTGAGCCTGGTTACCCCCTCTCGGAACCACAGACTTAGAAATCGCCAGCTCATATACAGTGCATAAAATATATTTATATATATACCCTTATACACCATTTTAATAAAAAATATCACAAATTTCTTCTAAGTCCCTCGGGAAGAGTGAAAGACGCGCACGTTCATTTTCAGAGCTCCTAGACCTTCCTATAAGAAGTTAGCCAAAAAGTAGCTTCGAAAAACGCTTAGGTTAAGTTTCAGAGTTGCTTCTAATGTACCAAAGCTGGACTTAGACATAATTTAACTCTCACAACATTATGGCTGGTTGGAGACAGTCCGAACCACAAGTACCGGGTCCATGGTTCTGGCCGTATACTGGGGGGACGGGGACGACTCCCATTAACCCCTGACTATACCGGGGATACGCTTATCACAATGCCTTTCTGGTCTGTGCTGAAGCAGGGCATTCTGGCAGCCAAGTGGCTTGACCTTTATTAGTGAGCCTGGTTACCCCCTCTCGGAACCACAGACTTAGAAATCGCCAGCTCATATACAGTGCATAAAATATATTTATATATATACCCTTATACACCATTTAATAAAAAATATCACAAAATTCTTCTAAGTCCCTCGGGAAGAGTGAAAGACGCGCACGTTCATTTTCAGAGCTCCTAGATCTTCCTATAAGAAGTTAGCCAAAAAGTAGCTTCGAAAAACGCTTAGGTTAAGTTTCAGAGTTGCTTCTAATGTACCAAAGCTGGACTTAGACATAATTTCACTCTCACAACATTATGGCTGGTTGGAGACAGTCCGAACCACAAGTACCGGGTCCATGGTTCTGGCCGTATACTGGGGGGACGGGGACGACTCCCATTAACCCCTGACTATACCGGGGATACGCTTATCACAATGCCTTTCTGGTCTGTGCTGAAGCAGGGCATTCTGGCAGCCAAGTGGCTTGACCTTTATTAGTGAGCCTGGTTACCCCCTCTCGGAACCACAGACTTAGAAATCGCCAGCTCATATACAGTGCATAAAATATATTTATATATATACCCTTATACACCATTTAATAAAAAATATCACAAAATTCTTCTAAGTCCCTCGGGAAGAGTGAAAGACGCGCACGTTCATTTTCAGAGTTCCTAGATCTTCCTATAAGAAGTTAGCCAAAAAGTAGCTTCGAAAAACGCTTAGGTTAAGTTTCAGAGTTGCTTCTAATGTACCAAAGCTGGACTTAGACATAATTTCACTCTCACAACATTATGGCTGGTTGGAGACAGTCCGAACCACAAGTACCGGGTCCATGGTTCTGGCCGTATACTGGGGGGACGGGGACGACTCCCATTAACCCCTGACTATACCGGGGATACGCTTATCACAATGCCTTTCTGGTCTGTGCTGAAGCAGGGCATTCTGGCAGCCAAGTGGCTTGACCTTTATTAGTGAGCCTGGTTACCTCCTCTCGGAACCACAGACTTAGAAATCGCCAGCTCATATACAGTGCATAAAATATATTTATATATATACCCTTATACACCATTTTAATAAAAAATATCACAACATTCTTCTAAGTCCCTCGGGAAGAGTGAAAGACGCGCACGTTCATTTTCAGAGCTCCTAGACCTTCCTATAAGAAGTTAGCCAAAAAGTAGCTTCGAAAAACGCTTAGGTTAAGTTTCAGAGTTGCTTCTAATGTATCAAAGCTGGACTTAGACATAATTTCACTCTCACAACATTATGGCTGGTTGGAGACAGTCCGAACCACAAGTACCGGGTCCATGGTTCTGGCCGTATACTGGGGGGACGGGGACGACTCCCATTAACCCCTGACTATACCGGTGATACGCTTATCACAATGCCTTTCTGGTCTGTGCTGAAGCAGGGCATTCTGGCAGCCAAGTGGCTTGACCTTTATTAGTGAGCCTGGTTACCCCCTCTCGGAACCACAGACTTAGAAATCGCCAGCTCATATACAGTGCATAAAATATATTTATATATATACCCTTATACACCATTTTAATAAAAAATATCACAAATTTCTTCTAAGTCCCTCGGGAAGAGTGAAAGACGCGCACGTTCATTTTCAGAGCTCCTAGACCTTCCTATAAGAAGTTAGCCAAAAAGTAGCTTCGAAAAACGCTTAGGTTAAGTTTCAGAGTTGCTTCTAATGTATCAAAGCTGGACTTAGACATAATTTCACTCTCACAACATTATGGCTGGTTGGAGAGAGTCCGTACCACAAGTACCGGGTCCATGGTTCTGGCCGTATACTGGGGGGACGGGGACGACTCCCATTAACCCCTGACTATACCGGGGATACGCTAATCACAATGCCTTTCTGGTCTGTGCTGAAGCAGGGCATTCTGGCAGCCAAGTGGCTTGACCTTTATTAGTGAGCCTGGTTACCCCCTCTCGGAACCACAGACTTAGAAATCGCCAGCTCATATACAGTGCATAAAATATATTTATATATATACCCTTATACACCATTTAATAAAAAATATCACAAAATTCTTCTAAGTCCCTCGGGAAGAGTGAAAGATGCGCACGTTCATTTTCAGAGCTCCTAGACCTTCCTATAAGAAGTTAGCCAAAAAGTAGCTTCGAAAAACGCTTAGGTTAAGTTTCAGAGTTGCTTCTAATGTACCAAAGCTGGACTTAGACATAATTTCACTCTCACAACATTATGGCTGGTTGGAGACAGTCCGAACCACAAGTACCGGGTCCATGGTTCTGGCCGTATACTGGGGGGGCGGGGACGACTCCCATTAACCCCTGACTATACCGGGGATACGATTATCACAATGCCTTTCTGGTCTGTGCTGAAGCACGGCATTCTGGCAGCCAAGTGGCTTGACCTTTATTAGTGAGCCTGGTTACCCCCTCTCGGAACCACAGACTTAGAAATCGCCAGCTCATATACAGTGCATAAAATATATTTATATATATATACCCTTATACACCATTTTAATAAAAAATATCACAAAATTCTTCTATGTCCCTCGGGAAGAGTGAAAGACGCGCACGTTCATTTTCAGAGCTCCTAGACCTTCCTATAAGAAGTTAGCCAAAAAGTAGCTTCGAAAAACGCTTAGGTTAAGTTTCAGAGTTGCTTCTAATGTACCAAAGCTGGACTTAGACATAATTTCACTCTCACAACATTATGGCTGGTTGGAGACAGTCCGAACCACAAGTACCGGGTCCATGGTTCTGGCCGTATACTGGGGGGACGGGGACGACTCCCATTAACCCCTGACTATACCGGTGATACGCTTATCACAATGCCTTTCTGGTCTGTGCTGAAGCAGGGCATTCTGGCAGCCAAGTGGCTTGACCTTTATTAGTGAGCCTGGTTACCCCCTCTCGGAACCACAGACTTAGAAATCGCCAGCTCATATACAGTGCATAAAATATATTTATATATATACCCTTATACACCATTTTAATAAAAAATATCACAAATTTCTTCTAAGTCCCTCGGGAAGAGTGAAAGACGCGCACGTTCATTTTCAGAGCTCCTAGACCTTCCTATAAGAAGTTAGCCAAAAAGTAGCTTCGAAAAACGCTTAGGTTAAGTTTCAGAGTTGCTTCTAATGTATCAAAGCTGGACTTAGACATAATTTCACTCTCACAACATTATGGCTGGTTGGAGAGAGTCCGTACCACAAGTACCGGGTCCATGGTTCTGGCCGTATACTGGGGGGACGGGGACGACTCCCATTAACCCCTGACTATACCGGGGATACGCTAATCACAATGCCTTTCTGGTCTGTGCTGAAGCAGGGCATTCTGGCAGCCAAGTGGCTTGACCTTTATTAGTGAGCCTGGTTACCCCCTCTCGGAACCACAGACTTAGAAATCGCCAGCTCATATACAGTGCATAAAATATATTTATATATATACCCTTATACACCATTTAATAAAAAATATCACAAAATTCTTCTAAGTCCCTCGGGAAGAGTGAAAGATGCGCACGTTCATTTTCAGAGCTCCTAGACCTTCCTATAAGAAGTTAGCCAAAAAGTAGCTTCGAAAAACGCTTAGGTTAAGTTTCAGAGTTGCTTCTAATGTACCAAAGCTGGACTTAGACATAATTTCACTCTCACAACATTATGGCTGGTTGGAGACAGTCCGAACCACAAGTACCGGGTCCATGGTTCTGGCCGTATACTGGGGGGGCGGGGACGACTCCCATTAACCCCTGACTATATCGGGGATACGCTTATCACAATGCCTTTCTGGTCTGTGCTGAAGCACGGCATTCTGGCAGCCAAGTGGCTTGACCTTTATTAGTGAGCCTGGTTACCCCCTCTCGGAACCACAGACTTAGAAATCGCCAGCTCATATACAGTGCATAAAATATATTTATATATATATACCCTTATACACCATTTTAATAAAAAATATCACAAAATTCTTCTAAGTCCCTCGGGAAGAGTGAAAGACGCGCACGTTCATTTTCAGAGCTCCTAGACCTTCCTATAAGAAGTTAGCCAAAAAGTAGCTTCGAAAAACGCTTAGGTTAAGTTTCAGAGTTGCTTCTAATGTACCAAAGCTGGACTTAGACATAATTTCACTCTCACAACATTATGGCTGGTTGGAGACAGTCCGAACCACAAGTACCGGGTCCATGGTTCTGGCCGTATGCTGGGGGGACGGGGACGACTCCCATTAACCCCTGACTATACCGGGGATACGCTTATCACAATGCCTTTCTGGTCTGTGCTGAAGCAGGGCATTCTGGCAGCCAAGTGGCTTGACCTTTATTAGTGAGCCTGGTTACCCCCTCTCGGAACCACAGACTTAGAAATCGCCAGCTCATATACAGTGCATAAAATATATTTATATATATACCCTTATACACCATTTAATAAAAAATATCACAAAATTCTTCTAAGTCCCTCGGGAAGAGTGAAAGACGCGCACGTTCATTTTCAGAGCTCCTAGACCTTCCTATAAGAAGTTAGCCAAAAAGTAGCTTCGAAAAACGCTTAGGTTAAGTTTCAGAGTTGCTTCTAATGTACCAAAGCTGGACTTAGACATAATTTCACTCTCACAACATTATGGCTGGTTGGAGACAGTCCGAACCACAAGTACCGGGTCCATGGTTCTGGCCGTATACTGGGGGGACGGGGACGACTCCCATTAACCCCTGACTATACCGGGGATACGCTTATCACAATGCCTTTCTGGTCTGTGCTGAAGCAGGGCATTCTGGCAGCCAAGTGGCTTGACCTTTATTAGTGAGCCTGGTTACCCCCTCTCGGAACCACAGACTTAGAAATCGCCAGCTCATATACAGTGCATAAAATATATTTATATATATACCCTTATACACCATTTAATAAAAAATATCACAAAATTCTTCTAAGTCCCTCGGGAAGAGTGAAAGACGCGCACGTTCATTTTCAGAGCTCCTAGATCTTCCTATAAGAAGTTAGCCAAAAAGTAGCTTCGAAAAACGCTTAGGTTAAGTTTCAGAGTTGCTTCTAATGTACCAAAGCTGGACTTAGACATAATTTCACTCTCACAACATTATGGCTGGTTGGAGACAGTCCGAACCACAAGTACCGGGTCCATGGTTCTGGCCGTATACTGGGGGGACGGGGACGACTCCCATTAACCCCTGACTATACCGGGGATACGCTTATCACAATGCCTTTCTGGTCTGTGCTGAAGCAGGGCATTCTGGCAGCCAAGTGGCTTGACCTTTATTAGTGAGCCTGGTTACCCCCTCTCGGAACCACAGACTTAGAAATCGCCAGCTCATATACAGTGCATAAAATATATTTATATATATACCCTTATACACCATTTAATAAAAAATATCACAAAATTCTTCTAAGTCCCTCGGGAAGAGTGAAAGACGCGCACGTTCATTTTCAGAGCTCCTAGATCTTCCTATAAGAAGTTAGCCAAAAAGTAGCTTCGAAAAACGCTTAGGTTAAGTTTCAGAGTTGCTTCTAATGTACCAAAGCTGGACTTAGACATAATTTCACTCTCACAACATTATGGCTGGTTGGAGACAGTCCGAACCACAAGTACCGGGTCCATGGTTCTGGCCGTATACTGGGGGGACGGGGACGACTCCCATTAACCCCTGACTATACCGGGGATACGCTTATCACAATGCCTTTCTGGTCTGTGCTGAAGCAGGGCATTCTGGCAGCCAAGTGGCTTGACCTTTATTAGTGAGCCTGGTTACCCCCTCTCGGAACCACAGACTTAGAAATCGCCAGCTCATATACAGTGCATAAAATATATTTATATATATACCCTTATACACCATTTAATAAAAAATATCACAAAATTCTTCTAAGTCCCTCGGGAAGAGTGAAAGACGCGCACGTTCATTTTCAGAGCTCCTAGACCTTCCTATAAGAAGTTAGCCAAAAAGTAGCTTCGAAAAACGCTTAGGTTAAGTTTCAGAGTTGCTTCTAATGTACCAAAGCTGGACTTAGACATAATTTCACTCTCACAACATTATGGCTGGTTGGAGACAGTCCGAACCACAAGTACCGGGTCCATGGTTCTGGCCGTATACTGGGGGGACGGGGACGACTCCCATTAACCCCTGACTATACCGGGGATACGCTTATCACAATGCCTTTCTGGTCTGTGCTGAAGCAGGGCATTCTGGCAGCCAAGTGGCTTGACCTTTATTAGTGAGCCTGGTTACCCCCTCTCGGAACCACAGACTTAGAAATCGCCAGCTCATATACAGTGCATAAAATATATTTATATATATACCCTTATACACCATTTAATAAAAAATATCACAAAATTCTTCTAAGTCCCTCGGGAAGAGTGAAAGACGCGCACGTTCATTTTCAGAGCTCCTAGATCTTCCTATAAGAAGTTAGCCAAAAAGTAGCTTCGAAAAACGCTTAGGTTAAGTTTCAGAGTTGCTTCTAATGTACCAAAGCTGGACTTAGACATAATTTCACTCTCACAACATTATGGCTGGTTGGAGACAGTCCGAACCACAAGTACCGGGTCCATGGTTCTGGCCGTATACTGGGGGGACGGGGACGACTCCCATTAACCCCTGACTATACCGGGGATACGCTTATCACAATGCCTTTCTGGTCTGTGCTGAAGCAGGGCATTCTGGCAGCCAAGTGGCTTGACCTTTATTAGTGAGCCTGGTTACCTCCTCTCGGAACCACAGACTTAGAAATCGCCAGCTCATATACAGTGCATAAAATATATTTATATATATACCCTTATACACCATTTTAATAAAAAATATCACAACATTCTTCTAAGTCCCTCGGGAAGAGTGAAAGACGCGCACGTTCATTTTCAGAGCTCCTAGACCTTCCTATAAGAAGTTAGCCAAAAAGTAGCTTCGAAAAACGCTTAGGTTAAGTTTCAGAGTTGCTTCTAATGTATCAAAGCTGGACTTAGACATAATTTCACTCTCACAACATTATGGCTGGTTGGAGACAGTCCGAACCACAAGTACCGGGTCCATGGTTCTGGCCGTATACTGGGGGGACGGGGACGACTCCCATTAACCCCTGACTATACCGGTGATACGCTTATCACAATGCCTTTCTGGTCTGTGCTGAAGCAGGGCATTCTGGCAGCCAAGTGGCTTGACCTTTATTAGTGAGCCTGGTTACCCCCTCTCGGAACCACAGACTTAGAAATCGCCAGCTCATATACAGTGCATAAAATATATTTATATATATACCCTTATACACCATTTTAATAAAAAATATCACAAATTTCTTCTAAGTCCCTCGGGAAGAGTGAAAGACGCGCACGTTCATTTTCAGAGCTCCTAGACCTTCCTATAAGAAGTTAGCCAAAAAGTAGCTTCGAAAAACGCTTAGGTTAAGTTTCAGAGTTGCTTCTAATGTATCAAAGCTGGACTTAGACATAATTTCACTCTCACAACATTATGGCTGGTTGGAGAGAGTCCGTACCACAAGTACCGGGTCCATGGTTCTGGCCGTATACTGGGGGGACGGGGACGACTCCCATTAACCCCTGACTATACCGGGGATACGCTAATCACAATGCCTTTCTGGTCTGTGCTGAAGCAGGGCATTCTGGCAGCCAAGTGGCTTGACCTTTATTAGTGAGCCTGGTTACCCCCTCTCGGAACCACAGACTTAGAAATCGCCAGCTCATATACAGTGCATAAAATATATTTATATATATACCCTTATACACCATTTAATAAAAAATATCACAAAATTCTTCTAAGTCCCTCGGGAAGAGTGAAAGATGCGCACGTTCATTTTCAGAGCTCCTAGACCTTCCTATAAGAAGTTAGCCAAAAAGTAGCTTCGAAAAACGCTTAGGTTAAGTTTCAGAGTTGCTTCTAATGTACCAAAGCTGGACTTAGACATAATTTCACTCTCACAACATTATGGCTGGTTGGAGACAGTCCGAACCACAAGTACCGGGTCCATGGTTCTGGCCGTATACTGGGGGGGCGGGGACGACTCCCATTAACCCCTGACTATACCGGGGATACGCTTATCACAATGCCTTTCTGGTCTGTGCTGAAGCACGGCATTCTGGCAGCCAAGTGGCTTGACCTTTATTAGTGAGCCTGGTTACCCCCTCTCGGAACCACAGACTTAGAAATCGCCAGCTCATATACAGTGCATAAAATATATTTATATATATATACCCTTATACACCATTTTAATAAAAAATATCACAAAATTCTTCTAAGTCCCTCGGGAAGAGTGAAAGACGCGCACGTTCATTTTCAGAGCTCCTAGACCTTCCTATAAGAAGTTAGCCAAAAAGTAGCTTCGAAAAACGCTTAGGTTAAGTTTCAGAGTTGCTTCTAATGTACCAAAGCTGGACTTAGACATAATTTCACTCTCACAACATTATGGCTGGTTGGAGACAGTCCGAACCACAAGTACCGGGTCCATGGTTCTGGCCGTATACTGGGGGGACGGGGACGACTCCCATTAACCCCTGACTATACCGGTGATACGCTTATCACAATGCCTTTCTGGTCTGTGCTGAAGCAGGGCATTCTGGCAGCCAAGTGGCTTGACCTTTATTAGTGAGCCTGGTTACCCCCTCTCGGAACCACAGACTTAGAAATCGCCAGCTCATATACAGTGCATAAAATATATTTATATATATACCCTTATACACCATTTTAATAAAAAATATCACAAATTTCTTCTAAGTCCCTCGGGAAGAGTGAAAGACGCGCACGTTCATTTTCAGAGCTCCTAGACCTTCCTATAAGAAGTTAGCCAAAAAGTAGCTTCGAAAAACGCTTAGGTTAAGTTTCAGAGTTGCTTCTAATGTATCAAAGCTGGACTTAGACATAATTTCACTCTCACAACATTATGGCTGGTTGGAGAGAGTCCGTACCACAAGTACCGGGTCCATGGTTCTGGCCGTATACTGGGGGGACGGGGACGACTCCCATTAACCCCTGACTATACCGGGGATACGCTAATCACAATGCCTTTCTGGTCTGTGCTGAAGCAGGGCATTCTGGCAGCCAAGTGGCTTGACCTTTATTAGTGAGCCTGGTTACCCCCTCTCGGAACCACAGACTTAGAAATCGCCAGCTCATATACAGTGCATAAAATATATTTATATATATACCCTTATACACCATTTAATAAAAAATATCACAAAATTCTTCTAAGTCCCTCGGGAAGAGTGAAAGACGCGCACGTTCATTTTCAGAGCTCCTAGACCTTCCTATAAGAAGTTAGCCAAAAAGTAGCTTCGAAAAACGCTTAGGTTAAGTTTCAGAGTTGCTTCTAATGTACCAAAGCTGGACTTAGACATAATTTCACTCTCACAACATTATGGCTGGTTGGAGACAGTCCGAACCACAAGTACCGGGTCCATGGTTCTGGCCGTATACTGGGGGGACGGGGACGACTCCCATTAACCCCTGACTATACCGGGGATACGCTTATCACAATGCCTTTCTGGTCTGTGCTGAAGCAGGGCATTCTGGCAGCCAAGTGGCTTGACCTTTATTAGTGAGCCTGGTTACCCCCTCTCGGAACCACAGACTTAGAAATCGCCAGCTCATATACAGTGCATAAAATATATTTATATATATACCCTTATACACCATTTAATAAAAAATATCACAAAATTCTTCTAAGTCCCTCGGGAAGAGTGAAAGACGCGCACGTTCATTTTCAGAGCTCCTAGATCTTCCTATAAGAAGTTAGCCAAAAAGTAGCTTCGAAAAACGCTTAGGTTAAGTTTCAGAGTTGCTTCTAATGTACCAAAGCTGGACTTAGACATAATTTCACTCTCACAACATTATGGCTGGTTGGAGACAGTCCGAACCACAAGTACCGGGTCCATGGTTCTGGCCGTATACTGGGGGGACGGGGACGACTCCCATTAACCCCTGACTATACCGGTGATACGCTTATCACAATGCCTTTCTGGTCTGTGCTGAAGCAGGGCATTCTGGCAGCCAAGTGGCTTGACCTTTATTAGTGAGCCTGGTTACCCCCTCTCGGAACCACAGACTTAGAAATCGCCAGCTCATATACAGTGCATAAAATATATTTATATATATACCCTTATACACCATTTTAATAAAAAATATCACAAATTTCTTCTAAGTCCCTCGGGAAGAGTGAAAGACGCGCACGTTCATTTTCAGAGCTCCTAGACCTTCCTATAAGAAGTTAGCCAAAAAGTAGCTTCGAAAAACGCTTAGGTTAAGTTTCAGAGTTGCTTCTAATGTATCAAAGCTGGACTTAGACATAATTTCACTCTCACAACATTATGGCTGGTTGGAGAGAGTCCGTACCACAAGTACCGGGTCCATGGTTCTGGCCGTATACTGGGGGGACGGGGACGACTCCCATTAACCCCTGACTATACCGGGGATACGCTAATCACAATGCCTTTCTGGTCTGTGCTGAAGCAGGGCATTCTGGCAGCCAAGTGGCTTGACCTTTATTAGTGAGCCTGGTTACCCCCTCTCGGAACCACAGACTTAGAAATCGCCAGCTCATATACAGTGCATAAAATATATTTATATATATACCCTTATACACCATTTAATAAAAAATATCACAAAATTCTTCTAAGTCCCTCGGGAAGAGTGAAAGATGCGCACGTTCATTTTCAGAGCTCCTAGACCTTCCTATAAGAAGTTAGCCAAAAAGTAGCTTCGAAAAACGCTTAGGTTAAGTTTCAGAGTTGCTTCTAATGTACCAAAGCTGGACTTAGACATAATTTCACTCTCACAACATTATGGCTGGTTGGAGACAGTCCGAACCACAAGTACCGGGTCCATGGTTCTGGCCGTATACTGGGGGGGCGGGGACGACTCCCATTAACCCCTGACTATACCGGGGATACGCTTATCACAATGCCTTTCTGGTCTGTGCTGAAGCACGGCATTCTGGCAGCCAAGTGGCTTGACCTTTATTAGTGAGCCTGGTTACCCCCTCTCGGAACCACAGACTTAGAAATCGCCAGCTCATATACAGTGCATAAAATATATTTATATATATATACCCTTATACACCATTTTAATAAAAAATATCACAAAATTCTTCTAAGTCCCTCGGGAAGAGTGAAAGACGCGCACGTTCATTTTCAGAGCTCCTAGACCTTCCTATAAGAAGTTAGCCAAAAAGTAGCTTCGAAAAACGCTTAGGTTAAGTTTCAGAGTTGCTTCTAATGTACCAAAGCTGGACTTAGACATAATTTCACTCTCACAACATTATGGCTGGTTGGAGACAGTCCGAACCACAAGTACCGGGTCCATGGTTCTGGCCGTATACTGGGGGGACGGGGACGACTCCCATTAACCCCTGACTATACCGGGGATACGCTTATCACAATGCCTTTCTGGTCTGTGCTGAAGCAGGGCATTCTGGCAGCCAAGTGGCTTGACCTTTATTAGTGAGCCTGGTTACCCCCTCTCGGAACCACAGACTTAGAAATCGCCAGCTCATATACAGTGCATAAAATATATTTATATATATACCCTTATACACCATTTAATAAAAAATATCACAAAATTCTTCTAAGTCCCTCGGGAAGAGTGAAAGACGCGCACGTTCATTTTCAGAGCTCCTAGATCTTCCTATAAGAAGTTAGCCAAAAAGTAGCTTCGAAAAACGCTTAGGTTAAGTTTCAGAGTTGCTTCTAATGTACCAAAGCTGGACTTAGACATAATTTCACTCTCACAACATTATGGCTGGTTGGAGACAGTCCGAACCACAAGTACCGGGTCCATGGTTCTGGCCGTATACTGGGGGGACGGGGACGACTCCCATTAACCCCTGACTATACCGGGGATACGCTTATCACAATGCCTTTCTGGTCTGTGCTGAAGCAGGGCATTCTGGCAGCCAAGTGGCTTGACCTTTATTAGTGAGCCTGGTTACCCCCTCTCGGAACCACAGACTTAGAAATCGCCAGCTCATATACAGTGCATAAAATATATTTATATATATACCCTTATACACCATTTAATAAAAAATATCACAAAATTCTTCTAAGTCCCTCGGGAAGAGTGAAAGACGCGCACGTTCATTTTCAGAGCTCCTAGACCTTCCTATAAGAAGTTAGCCAAAAAGTAGCTTCGAAAAACGCTTAGGTTAAGTTTCAGAGTTGCTTCTAATGTACCAAAGCTGGACTTAGACATAATTTCACTCTCACAACATTATGGCTGGTTGGAGACAGTCCGAACCACAAGTACCGGGTCCATGGTTCTGGCCGTATACTGGGGGGGCGGGGACGACTCCCATTAACCCCTGACTATACCGGGGATACGCTTATCACAATGCCTTTCTGGTCTGTGCTGAAGCACGGCATTCTGGCAGCCAAGTGGCTTGACCTTTATTAGTGAGCCTGGTTACCCCCTCTCGGAACCACAGACTTAGAAATCGCCAGCTCATATACAGTGCATAAAATATATTTATATATATATACCCTTATACACCATTTTAATAAAAAATATCACAAAATTCTTCTAAGTCCCTCGGGAAGAGTGAAAGACGCGCACGTTCATTTTCAGAGCTCCTAGACCTTCCTATAAGAAGTTAGCCAAAAAGTAGCTTCGAAAAACGCTTAGGTTAAGTTTCAGAGTTGCTTCTAATGTACCAAAGCTGGACTTAGACATAATTTCACTCTCACAACATTATGGCTGGTTGGAGACAGTCCGAACCACAAGTACCGGGTCCATGGTTCTGGCCGTATACTGGGGGGACGGGGACGACTCCCATTAACCCCTGACTATACCGGTGATACGCTTATCACAATGCCTTTCTGGTCTGTGCTGAAGCAGGGCATTCTGGCAGCCAAGTGGCTTGACCTTTATTAGTGAGCCTGGTTACCCCCTCTCGGAACCACAGACTTAGAAATCGCCAGCTCATATACAGTGCATAAAATATATTTATATATATACCCTTATACACCATTTTAATAAAAAATATCACAAATTTCTTCTAAGTCCCTCGGGAAGAGTGAAAGACGCGCACGTTCATTTTCAGAGCTCCTAGACCTTCCTATAAGAAGTTAGCCAAAAAGTAGCTTCGAAAAACGCTTAGGTTAAGTTTCAGAGTTGCTTCTAATGTATCAAAGCTGGACTTAGACATAATTTCACTCTCACAACATTATGGCTGGTTGGAGAGAGTCCGTACCACAAGTACCGGGTCCATGGTTCTGGCCGTATACTGGGGGGACGGGGACGACTCCCATTAACCCCTGACTATACCGGGGATACGCTAATCACAATGCCTTTCTGGTCTGTGCTGAAGCAGGGCATTCTGGCAGCCAAGTGGCTTGACCTTTATTAGTGAGCCTGGTTACCCCCTCTCGGAACCACAGACTTAGAAATCGCCAGCTCATATACAGTGCATAAAATATATTTATATATATACCCTTATACACCATTTAATAAAAAATATCACAAAATTCTTCTAAGTCCCTCGGGAAGAGTGAAAGATGCGCACGTTCATTTTCAGAGCTCCTAGACCTTCCTATAAGAAGTTAGCCAAAAAGTAGCTTCGAAAAACGCTTAGGTTAAGTTTCAGAGTTGCTTCTAATGTACCAAAGCTGGACTTAGACATAATTTCACTCTCACAACATTATGGCTGGTTGGAGACAGTCCGAACCACAAGTACCGGGTCCATGGTTCTGGCCGTATACTGGGGGGGCGGGGACGACTCCCATTAACCCCTGACTATACCGGGGATACGCTTATCACAATGCCTTTCTGGTCTGTGCTGAAGCACGGCATTCTGGCAGCCAAGTGGCTTGACCTTTATTAGTGAGCCTGGTTACCCCCTCTCGGAACCACAGACTTAGAAATCGCCAGCTCATATACAGTGCATAAAATATATTTATATATATACCCTTATACACCATTTAATAAAAAATATCACAAAATTCTTCTAAGTCCCTCGGGAAGAGTGAAAGACGCGCACGTTCATTTTCAGAGCTCCTAGATCTTCCTATAAGAAGTTAGCCAAAAAGTAGCTTCGAAAAACGCTTAGGTTAAGTTTCAGAGTTGCTTCTAATGTACCAAAGCTGGACTTAGACATAATTTCACTCTCACAACATTATGGCTGGTTGGAGACAGTCCGAACCACAAGTACCGGGTCCATGGTTCTGGCCGTATACTGGGGGGACGGGGACGACTCCCATTAACCCCTGACTATACCGGGGATACGCTTATCACAATGCCTTTCTGGTCTGTGCTGAAGCAGGGCATTCTGGCAGCCAAGTGGCTTGACCTTTATTAGTGAGCCTGGTTACCCCCTCTCGGAACCACAGACTTAGAAATCGCCAGCTCATATACAGTGCATAAAATATATTTATATATATACCCTTATACACCATTTAATAAAAAATATCACAAAATTCTTCTAAGTCCCTCGGGAAGAGTGAAAGACGCGCACGTTCATTTTCAGAGCTCCTAGACCTTCCTATAAGAAGTTAGCCAAAAAGTAGCTTCGAAAAACGCTTAGGTTAAGTTTCAGAGTTGCTTCTAATGTACCAAAGCTGGACTTAGACATAATTTCACTCTCACAACATTATGGCTGGTTGGAGACAGTCCGAACCACAAGTACCGGGTCCATGGTTCTGGCCGTATACTGGGGGGACGGGGACGACTCCCATTAACCCCTGACTATACCGGGGATACGCTTATCACAATGCCTTTCTGGTCTGTGCTGAAGCAGGGCATTCTGGCAGCCAAGTGGCTTGACCTTTATTAGTGAGCCTGGTTACCCCCTCTCGGAACCACAGACTTAGAAATCGCCAGCTCATATACAGTGCATAAAATATATTTATATATATACCCTTATACACCATTTAATAAAAAATATCACAAAATTCTTCTAAGTCCCTCGGGAAGAGTGAAAGACGCGCACGTTCATTTTCAGAGCTCCTAGATCTTCCTATAAGAAGTTAGCCAAAAAGTAGCTTCGAAAAACGCTTAGGTTAAGTTTCAGAGTTGCTTCTAATGTACCAAAGCTGGACTTAGACATAATTTCACTCTCACAACATTATGGCTGGTTGGAGACAGTCCGAACCACAAGTACCGGGTCCATGGTTCTGGCCGTATACTGGGGGGACGGGGACGACTCCCATTAACCCCTGACTATACCGGGGATACGCTTATCACAATGCCTTTCTGGTCTGTGCTGAAGCAGGGCATTCTGGCAGCCAAGTGGCTTGACCTTTATTAGTGAGCCTGGTTACCTCCTCTCGGAACCACAGACTTAGACATCGCCAGCTCATATACAGTGCATAAAATATATTTATATATATACCCTTATACACCATTTTAATAAAAAATATCACAACATTCTTCTAAGTCCCTCGGGAAGAGTGAAAGACGCGCACGTTCATTTTCAGAGCTCCTAGACCTTCCTATAAGAAGTTAGCCAAAAAGTAGCTTCGAAAAACGCTTAGGTTAAGTTTCAGAGTTGCTTCTAATGTATCAAAGCTGGACTTAGACATAATTTCACTCTCACAACATTATGGCTGGTTGGAGACAGTCCGAACCACAAGTACCGGGTCCATGGTTCTGGCCGTATACTGGGGGGACGGGGACGACTCCCATTAACCCCTGACTATACCGGTGATACGCTTATCACAATGCCTTTCTGGTCTGTGCTGAAGCAGGGCATTCTGGCAGCCAAGTGGCTTGACCTTTATTAGTGAGCCTGGTTACCCCCTCTCGGAACCACAGACTTAGAAATCGCCAGCTCATATACAGTGCATAAAATATATTTATATATATACCCTTATACACCATTTTAATAAAAAATATCACAACATTCTTCTAAGTCCCTCGGGAAGAGTGAAAGACGCGCACGTTCATTTTCAGAGCTCCTAGACCTTCCTATAAGAAGTTAGCCAAAAAGTAGCTTCGAAAAACGCTTAGGTTAAGTTTCAGAGTTGCTTCTAATGTATCAAAGCTGGACTTAGACATAATTTCACTCTCACAACATTATGGCTGGTTGGAGAGAGTCCGTACCACAAGTACCGGGTCCATGGTTCTGGCCGTATACTGGGGGGACGGGGACGACTCCCATTAACCCCTGACTATACCGGGGATACGCTAATCACAATGCCTTTCTGGTCTGTGCTGAAGCAGGGCATTCTGGCAGCCAAGTGGCTTGACCTTTATTAGTGAGCCTGGTTACCCCCTCTCGGAACCACAGACTTAGAAATCGCCAGCTCATATACAGTGCATAAAATATATTTATATATATACCCTTATACACCATTTAATAAAAAATATCACAAAATTCTTCTAAGTCCCTCGGGAAGAGTGAAAGATGCGCACGTTCATTTTCAGAGCTCCTAGACCTTCCTATAAGAAGTTAGCCAAAAAGTAGCTTCGAAAAACGCTTAGGTTAAGTTTCAGAGTTGCTTCTAATGTACCAAAGCTGGACTTAGACATAATTTCACTCTCACAACATTATGGCTGGTTGGAGACAGTCCGAACCACAAGTACCGGGTCCATGGTTCTGGCCGTATACTGGGGGGGCGGGGACGACTCCCATTAACCCCTGACTATACCGGGGATACGCTTATCACAATGCCTTTCTGGTCTGTGCTGAAGCACGGCATTCTGGCAGCCAAGTGGCTTGACCTTTATTAGTGAGCCTGGTTACCCCCTCTCGGAACCACAGACTTAGAAATCGCCAGCTCATATACAGTGCATAAAATATATTTATATATATATACCCTTATACACCATTTTAATAAAAAATATCACAAAATTCTTCTAAGTCCCTCGGGAAGAGTGAAAGACGCGCACGTTCATTTTCAGAGCTCCTAGACCTTCCTATAAGAAGTTAGCCAAAAAGTAGCTTCGAAAAACGCTTAGGTTAAGTTTCAGAGTTGCTTCTAATGTACCAAAGCTGGACTTAGACATAATTTCACTCTCACAACATTATGGCTGGTTGGAGACAGTCCGAACCACAAGTACCGGGTCCATGGTTCTGGCCGTATACTGGGGGGACGGGGACGACTCCCATTAACCCCTGACTATACCGGTGATACGCTTATCACAATGCCTTTCTGGTCTGTGCTGAAGCAGGGCATTCTGGCAGCCAAGTGGCTTGACCTTTATTAGTGAGCCTGGTTACCCCCTCTCGGAACCACAGACTTAGAAATCGCCAGCTCATATACAGTGCATAAAATATATTTATATATATACCCTTATACACCATTTTAATAAAAAATATCACAAATTTCTTCTAAGTCCCTCGGGAAGAGTGAAAGACGCGCACGTTCATTTTCAGAGCTCCTAGACCTTCCTATAAGAAGTTAGCCAAAAAGTAGCTTCGAAAAACGCTTAGGTTAAGTTTCAGAGTTGCTTCTAATGTATCAAAGCTGGACTTAGACATAATTTCACTCTCACAACATTATGGCTGGTTGGAGAGAGTCCGTACCACAAGTACCGGGTCCATGGTTCTGGCCGTATACTGGGGGGACGGGGACGACTCCCATTAACCCCTGACTATACCGGGGATACGCTAATCACAATGCCTTTCTGGTCTGTGCTGAAGCAGGGCATTCTGGCAGCCAAGTGGCTTGACCTTTATTAGTGAGCCTGGTTACCCCCTCTCGGAACCACAGACTTAGAAATCGCCAGCTCATATACAGTGCATAAAATATATTTATATATATACCCTTATACACCATTTAATAAAAAATATCACAAAATTCTTCTAAGTCCCTCGGGAAGAGTGAAAGATGCGCACGTTCATTTTCAGAGCTCCTAGACCTTCCTATAAGAAGTTAGCCAAAAAGTAGCTTCGAAAAACGCTTAGGTTAAGTTTCAGAGTTGCTTCTAATGTACCAAAGCTGGACTTAGACATAATTTCACTCTCACAACATTATGGCTGGTTGGAGACAGTCCGAACCACAAGTACCGGGTCCATGGTTCTGGCCGTATACTGGGGGGGCGGGGACGACTCCCATTAACCCCTGACTATACCGGGGATACGCTTATCACAATGCCTTTCTGGTCTGTGCTGAAGCACGGCATTCTGGCAGCCAAGTGGCTTGACCTTTATTAGTGAGCCTGGTTACCCCCTCTCGGAACCACAGACTTAGAAATCGCCAGCTCATATACAGTGCATAAAATATATTTATATATATATACCCTTATACACCATTTTAATAAAAAATATCACAAAATTCTTCTAAGTCCCTCGGGAAGAGTGAAAGACGCGCACGTTCATTTTCAGAGCTCCTAGACCTTCCTATAAGAAGTTAGCCAAAAAGTAGCTTCGAAAAACGCTTAGGTTAAGTTTCAGAGTTGCTTCTAATGTACCAAAGCTGGACTTAGACATAATTTCACTCTCACAACATTATGGCTGGTTGGAGACAGTCCGAACCACAAGTACCGGGTCCATGGTTCTGGCCGTATACTGGGGGGACGGGGACGACTCCCATTAACCCCTGACTATACCGGGGATACGCTTATCACAATGCCTTTCTGGTCTGTGCTGAAGCAGGGCATTCTGGCAGCCAAGTGGCTTGACCTTTATTAGTGAGCCTGGTTACCCCCTCTCGGAACCACAGACTTAGAAATCGCCAGCTCATATACAGTGCATAAAATATATTTATATATATACCCTTATACACCATTTAATAAAAAATATCACAAAATTCTTCTAAGTCCCTCGGGAAGAGTGAAAGACGCGCACGTTCATTTTCAGAGCTCCTAGATCTTCCTATAAGAAGTTAGCCAAAAAGTAGCTTCGAAAAACGCTTAGGTTAAGTTTCAGAGTTGCTTCTAATGTACCAAAGCTGGACTTAGACATAATTTCACTCTCACAACATTATGGCTGGTTGGAGACAGTCCGAACCACAAGTACCGGGTCCATGGTTCTGGCCGTATACTGGGGGGACGGGGACGACTCCCATTAACCCCTGACTATACCGGGGATACGCTTATCACAATGCCTTTCTGGTCTGTGCTGAAGCAGGGCATTCTGGCAGCCAAGTGGCTTGACCTTTATTAGTGAGCCTGGTTACCCCCTCTCGGAACCACAGACTTAGAAATCGCCAGCTCATATACAGTGCATAAAATATATTTATATATATACCCTTATACACCATTTAATAAAAAATATCACAAAATTCTTCTAAGTCCCTCGGGAAGAGTGAAAGACGCGCACGTTCATTTTCAGAGCTCCTAGACCTTCCTATAAGAAGTTAGCCAAAAAGTAGCTTCGAAAAACGCTTAGGTTAAGTTTCAGAGTTGCTTCTAATGTACCAAAGCTGGACTTAGACATAATTTCACTCTCACAACATTATGGCTGGTTGGAGACAGTCCGAACCACAAGTACCGGGTCCATGGTTCTGGCCGTATACTGGGGGGACGGGGACGACTCCCATTAACCCCTGACTATACCGGGGATACGCTTATCACAATGCCTTTCTGGTCTGTGCTGAAGCAGGGCATTCTGGCAGCCAAGTGGCTTGACCTTTATTAGTGAGCCTGGTTACCCCCTCTCGGAACCACAGACTTAGAAATCGCCAGCTCATATACAGTGCATAAAATATATTTATATATATACCCTTATACACCATTTAATAAAAAATATCACAAAATTCTTCTAAGTCCCTCGGGAAGAGTGAAAGACGCGCACGTTCATTTTCAGAGCTCCTAGATCTTCCTATAAGAAGTTAGCCAAAAAGTAGCTTCGAAAAACGCTTAGGTTAAGTTTCAGAGTTGCTTCTAATGTACCAAAGCTGGACTTAGACATAATTTCACTCTCACAACATTATGGCTGGTTGGAGACAGTCCGAACCACAAGTACCGGGTCCATGGTTCTGGCCGTATACTGGGGGGACGGGGACGACTCCCATTAACCCCTGACTATACCGGGGATACGCTTATCACAATGCCTTTCTGGTCTGTGCTGAAGCAGGGCATTCTGGCAGCCAAGTGGCTTGACCTTTATTAGTGAGCCTGGTTACCTCCTCTCGGAACCACAGACTTAGAAATCGCCAGCTCATATACAGTGCATAAAATATATTTATATATATACCCTTATACACCATTTTAATAAAAAATATCACAACATTCTTCTAAGTCCCTCGGGAAGAGTGAAAGACGCGCACGTTCATTTTCAGAGCTCCTAGACCTTCCTATAAGAAGTTAGCCAAAAAGTAGCTTCGAAAAACGCTTAGGTTAAGTTTCAGAGTTGCTTCTAATGTATCAAAGCTGGACTTAGACATAATTTCACTCTCACAACATTATGGCTGGTTGGAGACAGTCCGAACCACAAGTACCGGGTCCATGGTTCTGGCCGTATACTGGGGGGACGGGGACGACTCCCATTAACCCCTGACTATACCGGTGATACGCTTATCACAATGCCTTTCTGGTCTGTGCTGAAGCAGGGCATTCTGGCAGCCAAGTGGCTTGACCTTTATTAGTGAGCCTGGTTACCCCCTCTCGGAACCACAGACTTAGAAATCGCCAGCTCATATACAGTGCATAAAATATATTTATATATATACCCTTATACACCATTTTAATAAAAAATATCACAAATTTCTTCTAAGTCCCTCGGGAAGAGTGAAAGACGCGCACGTTCATTTTCAGAGCTCCTAGACCTTCCTATAAGAAGTTAGCCAAAAAGTAGCTTCGAAAAACGCTTAGGTTAAGTTTCAGAGTTGCTTCTAATGTATCAAAGCTGGACTTAGACATAATTTCACTCTCACAACATTATGGCTGGTTGGAGACAGTCCGAACCACAAGTACCGGGTCCATGGTTCTGGCCGTATACTGGGGGGACGGGGACGACTCCCATTAACCCCTGACTATACCGGTGATACGCTTATCACAATGCCTTTCTGGTCTGTGCTGAAGCAGGGCATTCTGGCAGCCAAGTGGCTTGACCTTTATTAGTGAGCCTGGTTACCCCCTCTCGGAACCACAGACTTAGAAATCGCCAGCTCATATACAGTGCATAAAATATATTTATATATATACCCTTATACACCATTTTAATAAAAAATATCACAAATTTCTTCTAAGTCCCTCGGGAAGAGTGAAAGACGCGCACGTTCATTTTCAGAGCTCCTAGACCTTCCTATAAGAAGTTAGCCAAAAAGTAGCTTCGAAAAACGCTTAGGTTAAGTTTCAGAGTTGCTTCTAATGTATCAAAGCTGGACTTAGACATAATTTCACTCTCACAACATTATGGCTGGTTGGAGAGAGTCCGTACCACAAGTACCGGGTCCATGGTTCTGGCCGTATACTGGGGGGACGGGGACGACTCCCATTAACCCCTGACTATACCGGGGATACGCTAATCACAATGCCTTTCTGGTCTGTGCTGAAGCAGGGCATTCTGGCAGCCAAGTGGCTTGACCTTTATTAGTGAGCCTGGTTACCCCCTCTCGGAACCACAGACTTAGAAATCGCCAGCTCATATACAGTGCATAAAATATATTTATATATATATACCCTTATACACCATTTTAATAAAAAATATCACAAAATTCTTCTAAGTCCCTCGGGAAGAGTGAAAGACGCGCACGTTCATTTTCAGAGCTCCTAGACCTTCCTATAAGAAGTTAGCCAAAAAGTAGCTTCGAAAAACGCTAAGGTTAAGTTTCAGAGTTGCTTCTAATGTACCAAAGCTGGACTTAGACATAATTTCACTCTCACAACATTATGGCTGGTTGGAGACAGTCCGAACCACAAGTACCGGGTCCATGGTTCTGGCCGTATACTGGGGGGACGGGGACGACTCCCATTAACCCCTGACTATACCGGTGATACGCTTATCACAATGCCTTTCTGGTCTGTGCTGAAGCAGGGCATTCTGGCAGCCAAGTGGCTTGACCTTTATTAGTGAGCCTGGTTACCCCCTCTCGGAACCACAGACTTAGAAATCGCCAGCTCATATACAGTGCATAAAATATATTTATATATATACCCTTATACACCATTTTAATAAAAAATATCACAAATTTCTTCTAAGTCCCTCGGGAAGAGTGAAAGACGCGCACGTTCATTTTCAGAGCTCCTAGACCTTCCTATAAGAAGTTAGCCAAAAAGTAGCTTCGAAAAACGCTTAGGTTAAGTTTCAGAGTTGCTTCTAATGTATCAAAGCTGGACTTAGACATAATTTCACTCTCACAACATTATGGCTGGTTGGAGAGAGTCCGTACCACAAGTACCGGGTCCATGGTTCTGGCCGTATACTGGGGGGACGGGGACGACTCCCATTAACCCCTGACTATACCGGGGATACGCTAATCACAATGCCTTTCTGGTCTGTGCTGAAGCAGGGCATTCTGGCAGCCAAGTGGCTTGACCTTTATTAGTGAGCCTGGTTACCCCCTCTCGGAACCACAGACTTAGAAATCGCCAGCTCATATACAGTGCATAAAATATATTTATATATATACCCTTATACACCATTTAATAAAAAATATCACAAAATTCTTCTAAGTCCCTCGGGAAGAGTGAAAGACGCGCACGTTCATTTTCAGAGCTC
Source organism: Ascaphus truei (assembly GCF_040206685.1). Taxonomy (NCBI): domain Eukaryota; kingdom Metazoa; phylum Chordata; class Amphibia; order Anura; family Ascaphidae; genus Ascaphus; species Ascaphus truei. Next base: position 378,219 of record NW_027454646.1, on the reverse strand, counting down.
CTAGACCTTCCTATAAGAAGTTAGCCAAAAAGTAGCTTCGAAAAACGCTTAGGTTAAGTTTCAGAGTTGCTTCTAATGTACCAAAGCTGGACTTAGACATAATTTCACTCTCACAACATTATGGCTGGTTGGAGACAGTCCGAACCACAAGTACCGGGTCCATGGTTCTGGCCGTATACTGGGGGGACGGGGACGACTCCCATTAACCCCTGACTATACCGGGGATACGCTTATCACAATGCCTTTCTGGTCTGTGCTGAAGCAGGGCATTCTGGCAGCCAAGTGGCTTGACCTTTATTAGTGAGCCTGGTTACCCCCTCTCGGAACCACAGACTTAGAAATCGCCAGCTCATATACAGTGCATAAAATATATTTATATATATACCCTTATACACCATTTTAATAAAAAATATCACAACATTCTTCTAAGTCCCTCGGGAAGAGTGAAAGACGCGCACGTTCATTTTCAGAGCTCCTAGACCTTCCTATAAGAAGTTAGCCAAAAAGTAGCTTCGAAAAACGCTTAGGTTAAGTTTCAGAGTTGCTTCTAATGTATCAAAGCTGGACTTAGACATAATTTCACTCTCACAACATTATGGCTGGTTGGAGACAGTCCGAACCACAAGTACCGGGTCCATGGTTCTGGCCGTATACTGGGGGGACGGGGACGACTCCCATTAACCCCTGACTATACCGGTGATACGCTTATCACAATGCCTTTCTGGTCTGTGCTGAAGCAGGGCATTCTGGCAGCCAAGTGGCTTGACCTTTATTAGTGAGCCTGGTTACCCCCTCTCGGAACCACAGACTTAGAAATCGCCAGCTCATATACAGTGCATAAAATATATTTATATATATACCCTTATACACCATTTTAATAAAAAATATCACAAATTTCTTCTAAGTCCCTCGGGAAGAGTGAAAGACGCGCACGTTCATTTTCAGAGCTCCTAGACCTTCCTATAAGAAGTTAGCCAAAAAGTAGCTTCGAAAAACGCTTAGGTTAAGTTTCAGAGTTGCTTCTAATGTATCAAAGCTGGACTTAGACATAATTTCACTCTCACAACATTATGGCTGGTTGGAGACAGTCCGAACCACAAGTACCGGGTCCATGGTTCTGGCCGTATACTGGGGGGACGGGGACGACTCCCATTAACCCCTGACTATACCGGGGATACGCTTATCACAATGCCTTTCTGGTCTGTGCTGAAGCAGGGCATTCTGGCAGCCAAGTGGCTTGACCTTTATTAGTGAGCCTGGTTACCTCCTCTCGGAACCACAGACTTAGAAATCGCCAGCTCATATACAGTGCATAAAATATATTTATATATATACCCTTATACACCATTTTAATAAAAAATATCACAACATTCTTCTAAGTCCCTCGGGAAGAGTGAAAGACGCGCACGTTCATTTTCAGAGCTCCTAGACCTTCCTATAAGAAGTTAGCCAAAAAGTAGCTTCGAAAAACGCTTAGGTTAAGTTTCAGAGTTGCTTCTAATGTATCAAAGCTGGACTTAGACATAATTTCACTCTCACAACATTATGGCTGGTTGGAGACAGTCCGAACCACAAGTACCGGGTCCATGGTTCTGGCCGTATACTGGGGGGACGGGGACGACTCCCATTAACCCCTGACTATACCGGTGATACGCTTATCACAATGCCTTTCTGGTCTGTGCTGAAGCAGGGCATTCTGGCAGCCAAGTGGCTTGACCTTTATTAGTGAGCCTGGTTACCCCCTCTCGGAACCACAGACTTAGAAATCGCCAGCTCATATACAGTGCATAAAATATATTTATATATATACCCTTATACACCATTTTAATAAAAAATATCACAAATTTCTTCTAAGTCCCTCGGGAAGAGTGAAAGACGCGCACGTTCATTTTCAGAGCTCCTAGACCTTCCTATAAGAAGTTAGCCAAAAAGTAGCTTCGAAAAACGCTTAGGTTAAGTTTCAGAGTTGCTTCTAATGTATCAAAGCTGGACTTAGACATAATTTCACTCTCACAACATTATGGCTGGTTGGAGAGAGTCCGTACCACAAGTACCGGGTCCATGGTTCTGGCCGTATACTGGGGGGACGGGGACGACTCCCATTAACCCCTGACTATACCGGGGATACGCTAATCACAATGCCTTTCTGGTCTGTGCTGAAGCAGGGCATTCTGGCAGCCAAGTGGCTTGACCTTTATTAGTGAGCCTGGTTACCCCCTCTCGGAACCACAGACTTAGAAATCGCCAGCTCATATACAGTGCATAAAATATATTTATATATATATACCCTTATACACCATTTTAATAAAAAATATCACAAAATTCTTCTAAGTCCCTCGGGAAGAGTGAAAGACGCGCACGTTCATTTTCAGAGCTCCTAGACCTTCCTATAAGAAGTTAGCCAAAAAGTAGCTTCGAAAAACGCTAAGGTTAAGTTTCAGAGTTGCTTCTAATGTACCAAAGCTGGACTTAGACATAATTTCACTCTCACAACATTATGGCTGGTTGGAGACAGTCCGAACCACAAGTACCGGGTCCATGGTTCTGGCCGTATACTGGGGGGACGGGGACGACTCCCATTAACCCCTGACTATACCGGTGATACGCTTATCACAATGCCTTTCTGGTCTGTGCTGAAGCAGGGCATTCTGGCAGCCAAGTGGCTTGACCTTTATTAGTGAGCCTGGTTACCCCCTCTCGGAACCACAGACTTAGAAATCGCCAGCTCATATACAGTGCATAAAATATATTTATATATATACCCTTATACACCATTTTAATAAAAAATATCACAAATTTCTTCTAAGTCCCTCGGGAAGAGTGAAAGACGCGCACGTTCATTTTCAGAGCTCCTAGACCTTCCTATAAGAAGTTAGCCAAAAAGTAGCTTCGAAAAACGCTTAGGTTAAGTTTCAGAGTTGCTTCTAATGTATCAAAGCTGGACTTAGACATAATTTCACTCTCACAACATTATGGCTGGTTGGAGAGAGTCCGTACCACAAGTACCGGGTCCATGGTTCTGGCCGTATACTGGGGGGACGGGGACGACTCCCATTAACCCCTGACTATACCGGGGATACGCTAATCACAATGCCTTTCTGGTCTGTGCTGAAGCAGGGCATTCTGGCAGCCAAGTGGCTTGACCTTTATTAGTGAGCCTGGTTACCCCCTCTCGGAACCACAGACTTAGAAATCGCCAGCTCATATACAGTGCATAAAATATATTTATATATATACCCTTATACACCATTTAATAAAAAATATCACAAAATTCTTCTAAGTCCCTCGGGAAGAGTGAAAGATGCGCACGTTCATTTTCAGAGCTCCTAGACCTTCCTATAAGAAGTTAGCCAAAAAGTAGCTTCGAAAAACGCTTAGGTTAAGTTTCAGAGTTGCTTCTAATGTACCAAAGCTGGACTTAGACATAATTTCACTCTCACAACATTATGGCTGGTTGGAGACAGTCCGAACCACAAGTACCGGGTCCATGGTTCTGGCCGTATACTGGGGGGGCGGGGACGACTCCCATTAACCCCTGACTATACCGGGGATACGCTTATCACAATGCCTTTCTGGTCTGTGCTGAAGCACGGCATTCTGGCAGCCAAGTGGCTTGACCTTTATTAGTGAGCCTGGTTACCCCCTCTCGGAACCACAGACTTAGAAATCGCCAGCTCATATACAGTGCATAAAATATATTTATATATATATACCCTTATACACCATTTTAATAAAAAATATCACAAAATTCTTCTAAGTCCCTCGGGAAGAGTGAAAGACGCGCACGTTCATTTTCAGAGCTCCTAGACCTTCCTATAAGAAGTTAGCCAAAAAGTAGCTTCGAAAAACGCTTAGGTTAAGTTTCAGAGTTGCTTCTAATGTACCAAAGCTGGACTTAGACATAATTTCACTCTCACAACATTATGGCTGGTTGGAGACAGTCCGAACCACAAGTACCGGGTCCATGGTTCTGGCCGTATACTGGGGGGACGGGGACGACTCCCATTAACCCCTGACTATACCGGGGATACGCTTATCACAATGCCTTTCTGGTCTGTGCTGAAGCAGGGCATTCTGGCAGCCAAGTGGCTTGACCTTTATTAGTGAGCCTGGTTACCCCCTCTCGGAACCACAGACTTAGAAATCGCCAGCTCATATACAGTGCATAAAATATATTTATATATATACCCTTATACACCATTTAATAAAAAATATCACAAAATTCTTCTAAGTCCCTCGGGAAGAGTGAAAGACGCGCACGTTCATTTTCAGAGCTCCTAGATCTTCCTATAAGAAGTTAGCCAAAAAGTAGCTTCGAAAAACGCTTAGGTTAAGTTTCAGAGTTGCTTCTAATGTACCAAAGCTGGACTTAGACATAATTTCACTCTCACAACATTATGGCTGGTTGGAGACAGTCCGAACCACAAGTACCGGGTCCATGGTTCTGGCCGTATACTGGGGGGACGGGGACGACTCCCATTAACCCCTGACTATACCGGGGATACGCTTATCACAATGCCTTTCTGGTCTGTGCTGAAGCAGGGCATTCTGGCAGCCAAGTGGCTTGACCTTTATTAGTGAGCCTGGTTACCCCCTCTCGGAACCACAGACTTAGAAATCGCCAGCTCATATACAGTGCATAAAATATATTTATATATATACCCTTATACACCATTTAATAAAAAATATCACAAAATTCTTCTAAGTCCCTCGGGAAGAGTGAAAGACGCGCACGTTCATTTTCAGAGCTCCTAGACCTTCCTATAAGAAGTTAGCCAAAAAGTAGCTTCGAAAAACGCTTAGGTTAAGTTTCAGAGTTGCTTCTAATGTACCAAAGCTGGACTTAGACATAATTTCACTCTCACAACATTATGGCTGGTTGGAGACAGTCCGAACCACAAGTACCGGGTCCATGGTTCTGGCCGTATACTGGGGGGACGGGGACGACTCCCATTAACCCCTGACTATACCGGTGATACGCTTATCACAATGCCTTTCTGGTCTGTGCTGAAGCAGGGCATTCTGGCAGCCAAGTGGCTTGACCTTTATTAGTGAGCCTGGTTACCCCCTCTCGGAACCACAGACTTAGAAATCGCCAGCTCATATACAGTGCATAAAATATATTTATATATATACCCTTATACACCATTTTAATAAAAAATATCACAAATTTCTTCTAAGTCCCTCGGGAAGAGTGAAAGACGCGCACGTTCATTTTCAGAGCTCCTAGACCTTCCTATAAGAAGTTAGCCAAAAAGTAGCTTCGAAAAACGCTTAGGTTAAGTTTCAGAGTTGCTTCTAATGTATCAAAGCTGGACTTAGACATAATTTCACTCTCACAACATTATGGCTGGTTGGAGACAGTCCGAACCACAAGTACCGGGTCCATGGTTCTGGCCGTATACTGGGGGGACGGGGACGACTCCCATTAACCCCTGACTATACCGGGGATACGCTTATCACAATGCCTTTCTGGTCTGTGCTGAAGCAGGGCATTCTGGCAGCCAAGTGGCTTGACCTTTATTAGTGAGCCTGGTTACCTCCTCTCGGAACCACAGACTTAGAAATCGCCAGCTCATATACAGTGCATAAAATATATTTATATATATACCCTTATACACCATTTTAATAAAAAATATCACAACATTCTTCTAAGTCCCTCGGGAAGAGTGAAAGACGCGCACGTTCATTTTCAGAGCTCCTAGACCTTCCTATAAGAAGTTAGCCAAAAAGTAGCTTCGAAAAACGCTTAGGTTAAGTTTCAGAGTTGCTTCTAATGTATCAAAGCTGGACTTAGACATAATTTCACTCTCACAACATTATGGCTGGTTGGAGACAGTCCGAACCACAAGTACCGGGTCCATGGTTCTGGCCGTATACTGGGGGGACGGGGACGACTCCCATTAACCCCTGACTATACCGGTGATACGCTTATCACAATGCCTTTCTGGTCTGTGCTGAAGCAGGGCATTCTGGCAGCCAAGTGGCTTGACCTTTATTAGTGAGCCTGGTTACCCCCTCTCGGAACCACAGACTTAGAAATCGCCAGCTCATATACAGTGCATAAAATATATTTATATATATACCCTTATACACCATTTTAATAAAAAATATCACAAATTTCTTCTAAGTCCCTCGGGAAGAGTGAAAGACGCGCACGTTCATTTTCAGAGCTCCTAGACCTTCCTATAAGAAGTTAGCCAAAAAGTAGCTTCGAAAAACGCTTAGGTTAAGTTTCAGAGTTGCTTCTAATGTATCAAAGCTGGACTTAGACATAATTTCACTCTCACAACATTATGGCTGGTTGGAGAGAGTCCGTACCACAAGTACCGGGTCCATGGTTCTGGCCGTATACTGGGGGGACGGGGACGACTCCCATTAACCCCTGACTATACCGGGGATACGCTAATCACAATGCCTTTCTGGTCTGTGCTGAAGCAGGGCATTCTGGCAGCCAAGTGGCTTGACCTTTATTAGTGAGCCTGGTTACCCCCTCTCGGAACCACAGACTTAGAAATCGCCAGCTCATATACAGTGCATAAAATATATTTATATATATATACCCTTATACACCATTTTAATAAAAAATATCACAAAATTCTTCTAAGTCCCTCGGGAAGAGTGAAAGACGCGCACGTTCATTTTCAGAGCTCCTAGACCTTCCTATAAGAAGTTAGCCAAAAAGTAGCTTCGAAAAACGCTAAGGTTAAGTTTCAGAGTTGCTTCTAATGTACCAAAGCTGGACTTAGACATAATTTCACTCTCACAACATTATGGCTGGTTGGAGACAGTCCGAACCACAAGTACCGGGTCCATGGTTCTGGCCGTATACTGGGGGGACGGGGACGACTCCCATTAACCCCTGACTATACCGGTGATACGCTTATCACAATGCCTTTCTGGTCTGTGCTGAAGCAGGGCATTCTGGCAGCCAAGTGGCTTGACCTTTATTAGTGAGCCTGGTTACCCCCTCTCGGAACCACAGACTTAGAAATCGCCAGCTCATATACAGTGCATAAAATATATTTATATATATACCCTTATACACCATTTTAATAAAAAATATCACAAATTTCTTCTAAGTCCCTCGGGAAGAGTGAAAGACGCGCACGTTCATTTTCAGAGCTCCTAGACCTTCCTATAAGAAGTTAGCCAAAAAGTAGCTTCGAAAAACGCTTAGGTTAAGTTTCAGAGTTGCTTCTAATGTATCAAAGCTGGACTTAGACATAATTTCACTCTCACAACATTATGGCTGGTTGGAGAGAGTCCGTACCACAAGTACCGGGTCCATGGTTCTGGCCGTATACTGGGGGGACGGGGACGACTCCCATTAACCCCTGACTATACCGGGGATACGCTAATCACAATGCCTTTCTGGTCTGTGCTGAAGCAGGGCATTCTGGCAGCCAAGTGGCTTGACCTTTATTAGTGAGCCTGGTTACCCCCTCTCGGAACCACAGACTTAGAAATCGCCAGCTCATATACAGTGCATAAAATATATTTATATATATACCCTTATACACCATTTAATAAAAAATATCACAAAATTCTTCTAAGTCCCTCGGGAAGAGTGAAAGACGCGCACGTTCATTTTCAGAGCTCCTAGATCTTCCTATAAGAAGTTAGCCAAAAAGTAGCTTCGAAAAACGCTTAGGTTAAGTTTCAGAGTTGCTTCTAATGTACCAAAGCTGGACTTAGACATAATTTCACTCTCACAACATTATGGCTGGTTGGAGACAGTCCGAACCACAAGTACCGGGTCCATGGTTCTGGCCGTATACTGGGGGGACGGGGACGACTCCCATTAACCCCTGACTATACCGGGGATACGCTTATCACAATGCCTTTCTGGTCTGTGCTGAAGCAGGGCATTCTGGCAGCCAAGTGGCTTGACCTTTATTAGTGAGCCTGGTTACCCCCTCTCGGAACCACAGACTTAGAAATCGCCAGCTCATATACAGTGCATAAAATATATTTATATATATACCCTTATACACCATTTAATAAAAAATATCACAAAATTCTTCTAAGTCCCTCGGGAAGAGTGAAAGACGCGCACGTTCATTTTCAGAGCTCCTAGACCTTCCTATAAGAAGTTAGCCAAAAAGTAGCTTCGAAAAACGCTTAGGTTAAGTTTCAGAGTTGCTTCTAATGTACCAAAGCTGGACTTAGACATAATTTCACTCTCACAACATTATGGCTGGTTGGAGACAGTCCGAACCACAAGTACCGGGTCCATGGTTCTGGCCGTATACTGGGGGGACGGGGACGACTCCCATTAACCCCTGACTATACCGGGGATACGCTTATCACAATGCCTTTCTGGTCTGTGCTGAAGCAGGGCATTCTGGCAGCCAAGTGGCTTGACCTTTATTAGTGAGCCTGGTTACCCCCTCTCGGAACCACAGACTTAGAAATCGCCAGCTCATATACAGTGCATAAAATATATTTATATATATACCCTTATACACCATTTAATAAAAAATATCACAAAATTCTTCTAAGTCCCTCGGGAAGAGTGAAAGACGCGCACGTTCATTTTCAGAGCTCCTAGATCTTCCTATAAGAAGTTAGCCAAAAAGTAGCTTCGAAAAACGCTTAGGTTAAGTTTCAGAGTTGCTTCTAATGTACCAAAGCTGGACTTAGACATAATTTCACTCTCACAACATTATGGCTGGTTGGAGACAGTCCGAACCACAAGTACCGGGTCCATGGTTCTGGCCGTATACTGGGGGGACGGGGACGACTCCCATTAACCCCTGACTATACCGGGGATACGCTTATCACAATGCCTTTCTGGTCTGTGCTGAAGCAGGGCATTCTGGCAGCCAAGTGGCTTGACCTTTATTAGTGAGCCTGGTTACCTCCTCTCGGAACCACAGACTTAGAAATCGCCAGCTCATATACAGTGCATAAAATATATTTATATATATACCCTTATACACCATTTTAATAAAAAATATCACAACATTCTTCTAAGTCCCTCGGGAAGAGTGAAAGACGCGCACGTTCATTTTCAGAGCTCCTAGACCTTCCTATAAGAAGTTAGCCAAAAAGTAGCTTCGAAAAACGCTTAGGTTAAGTTTCAGAGTTGCTTCTAATGTATCAAAGCTGGACTTAGACATAATTTCACTCTCACAACATTATGGCTGGTTGGAGAGAGTCCGTACCACAAGTACCGGGTCCATGGTTCTGGCCGTATACTGGGGGGACGGGGACGACTCCCATTAACCCCTGACTATACCGGTGATACGCTTATCACAATGCCTTTCTGGTCTGTGCTGAAGCAGGGCATTCTGGCAGCCAAGTGGCTTGACCTTTATTAGTGAGCCTGGTTACCCCCTCTCGGAACCACAGACTTAGAAATCGCCAGCTCATATACAGTGCATAAAATATATTTATATATATACCCTTATACACCATTTTAATAAAAAATATCACAAATTTCTTCTAAGTCCCTCGGGAAGAGTGAAAGACGCGCACGTTCATTTTTAGAGCTCCTAGACCTTCCTATAAGAAGTTAGCCAAAAAGTAGCTTCGAAAAACGCTTAGGTTAAGTTTCAGAGTTGCTTCTAATGTACCAAAGCTGGACTTAGACATAATTTCACTCTCACAACATTATGGCTGGTTGGAGACAGTCCGAACCACAAGTACCGGGTCCATGGTTCTGGCCGTATACTGGGGGGGCGGGGACGACTCCCATTAACCCCTGACTATACCGGGGATACGCTTATCACAATGCCTTTCTGGTCTGTGCTGAAGCACGGCATTCTGGCAGCCAAGTGGCTTGACCTTTATTAGTGAGCCTGGTTACCCCCTCTCGGAACCACAGACTTAGAAATCGCCAGCTCATATACAGTGCATAAAATATATTTATATATATATACCCTTATACACCATTTTAATAAAAAATATCACAAAATTCTTCTAAGTCCCTCGGGAAGAGTGAAAGACGCGCACGTTCATTTTCAGAGCTCCTAGACCTTCCTATAAGAAGTTAGCCAAAAAGTAGCTTCGAAAAACGCTTAGGTTAAGTTTCAGAGTTGCTTCTAATGTACCAAAGCTGGACTTAGACATAATTTCACTCTCACAACATTATGGCTGGTTGGAGACAGTCCGAACCACAAGTACCGGGTCCATGGTTCTGGCCGTATACTGGGGGGACGGGGACGACTCCCATTAACCCCTGACTATACCGGGGATACGCTTATCACAATGCCTTTCTGGTCTGTGCTGAAGCAGGGCATTCTGGCAGCCAAGTGGCTTGACCTTTATTAGTGAGCCTGGTTACCCCCTCTCGGAACCACAGACTTAGAAATCGCCAGCTCATATACAGTGCATAAAATATATTTATATATATACCCTTATACACCATTTAATAAAAAATATCACAAAATTCTTCTAAGTCCCTCGGGAAGAGTGAAAGACGCGCACGTTCATTTTCAGAGCTCCTAGATCTTCCTATAAGAAGTTAGCCAAAAAGTAGCTTCGAAAAACGCTTAGGTTAAGTTTCAGAGTTGCTTCTAATGTACCAAAGCTGGACTTAGACAATTTCACTCTCACAACATTATGGCTGGTTGGAGACAGTCCGAACCACAAGTACCGGGTCCATGGTTCTGGCCGTATACTGGGGGGACGGGGACGACTCCCATTAACCCCTGACTATACCGGGGATACGCTTATCACAATGCCTTTCTGGTCTGTGCTGAAGCAGGGCATTCTGGCAGCCAAGTGGCTTGACCTTTATTAGTGAGCCTGGTTACCCCCTCTCGGAACCACAGACTTAGAAATCGCCAGCTCATATACAGTGCATAAAATATATTTATATATATACCCTTATACACCATTTAATAAAAAATATCACAAAATTCTTCTAAGTCCCTCGGGAAGAGTGAAAGATGCGCACGTTCATTTTTAGAGCTCCTAGACCTTCCTATAAGAAGTTAGCCAAAAAGTAGCTTCGAAAAACGCTTAGGTTAAGTTTCAGAGTTGCTTCTAATGTACCAAAGCTGGACTTAGACATAATTTCACTCTCACAACATTATGGCTGGTTGGAGACAGTCCGAACCACAAGTACCGGGTCCATGGTTCTGGCCGTATACTGGGGGGGCGGGGACGACTCCCATTAACCCCTGACTATACCGGGGATACGCTTATCACAATGCCTTTCTGGTCTGTGCTGAAGCACGGCATTCTGGCAGCCAAGTGGCTTGACCTTTATTAGTGAGCCTGGTTACCCCCTCTCGGAACCACAGACTTAGAAATCGCCAGCTCATATACAGTGCATAAAATATATTTATATATATATACCCTTATACACCATTTTAATAAAAAATATCACAAAATTCTTCTAAGTCCCTCGGGAAGAGTGAAAGACGCGCACGTTCATTTTCAGAGCTCCTAGACCTTCCTATAAGAAGTTAGCCAAAAAGTAGCTTCGAAAAACGCTTAGGTTAAGTTTCAGAGTTGCTTCTAATGTACCAAAGCTGGACTTAGACATAATTTCACTCTCACAACATTATGGCTGGTTGGAGACAGTCCGAACCACAAGTACCGGGTCCATGGTTCTGGCCGTATACTGGGGGGACGGGGACGACTCCCATTAACCCCTGACTATACCGGGGATACGCTTATCACAATGCCTTTCTGGTCTGTGCTGAAGCAGGGCATTCTGGCAGCCAAGTGGCTTGACCTTTATTAGTGAGCCTGGTTACCCCCTCTCGGAACCACAGACTTAGAAATCGCCAGCTCATATACAGTGCATAAAATATATTTATATATATACCCTTATACACCATTTAATAAAAAATATCACAAAATTCTTCTAAGTCCCTCGGGAAGAGTGAAAGACGCGCACGTTCATTTTCAGAGCTCCTAGATCTTCCTATAAGAAGTTAGCCAAAAAGTAGCTTCGAAAAACGCTTAGGTTAAGTTTCAGAGTTGCTTCTAATGTACCAAAGCTGGACTTAGACATAATTTCACTCTCACAACATTATGGCTGGTTGGAGACAGTCCGAACCACAAGTACCGGGTCCATGGTTCTGGCCGTATACTGGGGGGACGGGGACGACTCCCATTAACCCCTGACTATACCGGGGATACGCTTATCACAATGCCTTTCTGGTCTGTGCTGAAGCAGGGCATTCTGGCAGCCAAGTGGCTTGACCTTTATTAGTGAGCCTGGTTACCCCCTCTCGGAACCACAGACTTAGAAATCGCCAGCTCATATACAGTGCATAAAATATATTTATATATATACCCTTATACACCATTTAATAAAAAATATCACAAAATTCTTCTAAGTCCCTCGGGAAGAGTGAAAGACGCGCACGTTCATTTTCAGAGCTCCTAGACCTTCCTATAAGAAGTTAGCCAAAAAGTAGCTTCGAAAAACGCTTAGGTTAAGTTTCAGAGTTGCTTCTAATGTACCAAAGCTGGACTTAGACATAATTTCACTCTCACAACATTATGGCTGGTTGGAGACAGTCCGAACCACAAGTACCGGGTCCATGGTTCTGGCCGTATACTGGGGGGACGGGGACGACTCCCATTAACCCCTGACTATACCGGGGATACGCTTATCACAATGCCTTTCTGGTCTGTGCTGAAGCAGGGCATTCTGGCAGCCAAGTGGCTTGACCTTTATTAGTGAGCCTGGTTACCCCCTCTCGGAACCACAGACTTAGAAATCGCCAGCTCATATACAGTGCATAAAATATATTTATATATATACCCTTATACACCATTTAATAAAAAATATCACAAAATTCTTCTAAGTCCCTCGGGAAGAGTGAAAGACGCGCACGTTCATTTTCAGAGCTCCTAGACCTTCCTATAAGAAGTTAGCCAAAAAGTAGCTTCGAAAAACGCTTAGGTTAAGTTTCAGAGTTGCTTCTAATGTATCAAAGCTGGACTTAGACATAATTTCACTCTCACAACATTATGGCTGGTTGGAGACAGTCCGAACCACAAGTACCGGGTCCATGGTTCTGGCCGTATACTGGGGGGACGGGGACGACTCCCATTAACCCCTGACTATACCGGGGATACGCTTATCACAATGCCTTTCTGGTCTGTGCTGAAGCAGGGCATTCTGGCAGCCAAGTGGCTTGACCTTTATTAGTGAGCCTGGTTACCTCCTCTCGGAACCACAGACTTAGAAATCGCCAGCTCATATACAGTGCATAAAATATATTTATATATATACCCTTATACACCATTTTAATAAAAAATATCACAACATTCTTCTAAGTCCCTCGGGAAGAGTGAAAGACGCGCACGTTCATTTTCAGAGCTCCTAGACCTTCCTATAAGAAGTTAGCCAAAAAGTAGCTTCGAAAAACGCTTAGGTTAAGTTTCAGAGTTGCTTCTAATGTATCAAAGCTGGACTTAGACATAATTTCACTCTCACAACATTATGGCTGGTTGGAGACAGTCCGAACCACAAGTACCGGGTCCATGGTTCTGGCCGTATACTGGGGGGACGGGGACGACTCCCATTAACCCCTGACTATACCGGTGATACGCTTATCACAATGCCTTTCTGGTCTGTGCTGAAGCAGGGCATTCTGGCAGCCAAGTGGCTTGACCTTTATTAGTGAGCCTGGTTACCCCCTCTCGGAACCACAGACTTAGAAATCGCCAGCTCATATACAGTGCATAAAATATATTTATATATATACCCTTATACACCATTTTAATAAAAAATATCACAAATTTCTTCTAAGTCCCTCGGGAAGAGTGAAAGACGCGCACGTTCATTTTCAGAGCTCCTAGACCTTCCTATAAGAAGTTAGCCAAAAAGTAGCTTCGAAAAACGCTTAGGTTAAGTTTCAGAGTTGCTTCTAATGTATCAAAGCTGGACTTAGACATAATTTCACTCTCACAACATTATGGCTGGTTGGAGAGAGTCCGTACCACAAGTACCGGGTCCATGGTTCTGGCCGTATACTGGGGGGACGGGGACGACTCCCATTAACCCCTGACTATACCGGGGATACGCTAATCACAATGCCTTTCTGGTCTGTGCTGAAGCAGGGCATTCTGGCAGCCAAGTGGCTTGACCTTTATTAGTGAGCCTGGTTACCCCCTCTCGGAACCACAGACTTAGAAATCGCCAGCTCATATACAGTGCATAAAATATATTTATATATATACCCTTATACACCATTTAATAAAAAATATCACAAAATTCTTCTAAGTCCCTCGGGAAGAGTGAAAGACGCGCACGTTCATTTTCAGAGCTCCTAGACCTTCCTATAAGAAGTTAGCCAAAAAGTAGCTTCGAAAAACGCTTAGGTTAAGTTTCAGAGTTGCTTCTAATGTACCAAAGCTGGACTTAGACATAATTTCACTCTCACAACATTATGGCTGGTTGGAGACAGTCCGAACCACAAGTACCGGGTCCATGGTTCTGGCCGTATACTGGGGGGACGGGGACGACTCCCATTAACCCCTGACTATACCGGGGATACGCTTATCACAATGCCTTTCTGGTCTGTGCTGAAGCAGGGCATTCTGGCAGCCAAGTGGCTTGACCTTTATTAGTGAGCCTGGTTACCCCCTCTCGGAACCACAGACTTAGAAATCGCCAGCTCATATACAGTGCATAAAATATATTTATATATATACCCTTATACACCATTTAATAAAAAATATCACAAAATTCTTCTAAGTCCCTCGGGAAGAGTGAAAGACGCGCACGTTCATTTTCAGAGCTCCTAGATCTTCCTATAAGAAGTTAGCCAAAAAGTAGCTTCGAAAAACGCTTAGGTTAAGTTTCAGAGTTGCTTCTAATGTACCAAAGCTGGACTTAGACATAATTTCACTCTCACAACATTATGGCTGGTTGGAGACAGTCCGAACCACAAGTACCGGGTCCATGGTTCTGGCCGTATACTGGGGGGACGGGGACGACTCCCATTAACCCCTGACTATACCGGGGATACGCTTATCACAATGCCTTTCTGGTCTGTGCTGAAGCAGGGCATTCTGGCAGCCAAGTGGCTTGACCTTTATTAGTGAGCCTGGTTACCTCCTCTCGGAACCACAGACTTAGAAATCGCCAGCTCATATACAGTGCATAAAATATATTTATATATATACCCTTATATACCATTTTAATAAAAAATATCACAACATTCTTCTAAGTCCCTCGGGAAGAGTGAAAGACGCGCACGTTCATTTTCAGAGCTCCTAGACCTTCCTATAAGAAGTTAGCCAAAAAGTAGCTTCGAAAAACGCTTAGGTTAAGTTTCAGAGTTGCTTCTAATGTATCAAAGCTGGACTTAGACATAATTTCACTCTCACAACATTATGGCTGGTTGGAGACAGTCCGAACCACAAGTACCGGGTCCATGGTTCTGGCCGTATACTGGGGGGACGGGGACGACTCCCATTAACCCCTGACTATACCGGTGATACGCTTATCACAATGCCTTTCTGGTCTGTGCTGAAGCAGGGCATTCTGGCAGCCAAGTGGCTTGACCTTTATTAGTGAGCCTGGTTACCCCCTCTCGGAACCACAGACTTAGAAATCGCCAGCTCATATACAGTGCATAAAATATATTTATATATATACCCTTATACACCATTTTAATAAAAAATATCACAAATTTCTTCTAAGTCCCTCGGGAAGAGTGAAAGACGCGCACGTTCATTTTCAGAGCTCCTAGACCTTCCTATAAGAAGTTAGCCAAAAAGTAGCTTCGAAAAACGCTTAGGTTAAGTTTCAGAGTTGCTTCTAATGTATCAAAGCTGGACTTAGACATAATTTCACTCTCACAACATTATGGCTGGTTGGAGAGAGTCCGTACCACAAGTACCGGGTCCATGGTTCTGGCCGTATACTGGGGGGACGGGGACGACTCCCATTAACCCCTGACTATACCGGGGATACGCTAATCACAATGCCTTTCTGGTCTGTGCTGAAGCAGGGCATTCTGGCAGCCAAGTGGCTTGACCTTTATTAGTGAGCCTGGTTACCCCCTCTCGGAACCACAGACTTAGAAATCGCCAGCTCATATACAGTGCATAAAATATATTTATATATATACCCTTATACACCATTTAATAAAAAATATCACAAAATTCTTCTAAGTCCCTCGGGAAGAGTGAAAGATGCGCACGTTCATTTTCAGAGCTCCTAGACCTTCCTATAAGAAGTTAGCCAAAAAGTAGCTTCGAAAAACGCTTAGGTTAAGTTTCAGAGTTGCTTCTAATGTATCAAAGCTGGACTTAGACATAATTTCACTCTCACAACATTATGGCTGGTTGGAGACAGTCCGAACCACAAGTACCGGGTCCATGGTTCTGGCCGTATACTGGGGGGGCGGGGACGACTCCCATTAACCCCTGACTATACCGGGGATACGCTTATCACAATGCCTTTCTGGTCTGTGCTGAAGCACGGCATTCTGGCAGCCAAGTGGCTTGACCTTTATTAGTGAGCCTGGTTACCCCCTCTCGGAACCACAGACTTAGAAATCGCCAGCTCATATACAGTGCATAAAATATATTTATATATATATACCCTTATACACCATTTTAATAAAAAATATCACAAAATTCTTCTAAGTCCCTCGGGAAGAGTGAAAGACGCGCACGTTCATTTTCAGAGCTCCTAGACCTTCCTATAAGAAGTTAGCCAAAAAGTAGCTTCGAAAAACGCTTAGGTTAAGTTTCAGAGTTGCTTCTAATGTACCAAAGCTGGACTTAGACATAATTTCACTCTCACAACATTATGGCTGGTTGGAGACAGTCCGAACCACAAGTACCGGGTCCATGGTTCTGGCCGTATACTGGGGGGACGGGGACGACTCCCATTAACCCCTGACTATACCGGGGATACGCTTATCACAATGCCTTTCTGGTCTGTGCTGAAGCAGGGCATTCTGGCAGCCAAGTGGCTTGACCTTTATTAGTGAGCCTGGTTACCCCCTCTCGGAACCACAGACTTAGAAATCGCCAGCTCATATACAGTGCATAAAATATATTTATATATATACCCTTATACACCATTTAATAAAAAATATCACAAAATTCTTCTAAGTCCCTCGGGAAGAGTGAAAGACGCGCACGTTCATTTTCAGAGCTCCTAGACCTTCCTATAAGAAGTTAGCCAAAAAGTAGCTTCGAAAAACGCTTAGGTTAAGTTTCAGAGTTGCTTCTAATGTACCAAAGCTGGACTTAGACATAATTTCACTCTCACAACATTATGGCTGGTTGGAGACAGTCCGAACCACAAGTACCGGGTCCATGGTTCTGGCCGTATACTGGGGGGACGGGGACGACTCCCATTAACCCCTGACTATACCGGGGATACGCTTATCACAATGCCTTTCTGGTCTGTGCTGAAGCAGGGCATTCTGGCAGCCAAGTGGCTTGACCTTTATTAGTGAGCCTGGTTACCCCCTCTCGGAACCACAGACTTAGAAATCGCCAGCTCATATACAGTGCATAAAATATATTTATATATATACCCTTATACACCATTTAATAAAAAATATCACAAAATTCTTCTAAGTCCCTCGGGAAGAGTGAAAGACGCGCACGTTCATTTTCAGAGCTCCTAGATCTTCCTATAAGAAGTTAGCCAAAAAGTAGCTTCGAAAAACGCTTAGGTTAAGTTTCAGAGTTGCTTCTAATGTACCAAAGCTGGACTTAGACATAATTTCACTCTCACAACATTATGGCTGGTTGGAGACAGTCCGAACCACAAGTACCGGGTCCATGGTTCTGGCCGTATACTGGGGGGACGGGGACGACTCCCATTAACCCCTGACTATACCGGGGATACGCTTATCACAATGCCTTTCTGGTCTGTGCTGAAGCAGGGCATTCTGGCAGCCAAGTGGCTTGACCTTTATTAGTGAGCCTGGTTACCCCCTCTCGGAACCACAGACTTAGAAATCGCCAGCTCATATACAGTGCATAAAATATATTTATATATATACCCTTATACACCATTTAATAAAAAATATCACAAAATTCTTCTAAGTCCCTCGGGAAGAGTGAAAGACGCGCACGTTCATTTTCAGAGCTCCTAGACCTTCCTATAAGAAGTTAGCCAAAAAGTAGCTTCGAAAAACGCTTAGGTTAAGTTTCAGAGTTGCTTCTAATGTACCAAAGCTGGACTTAGACATAATTTCACTCTCACAACATTATGGCTGGTTGGAGACAGTCCGAACCACAAGTACCGGGTCCATGGTTCTGGCCGTATACTGGGGGGGCGGGGACGACTCCCATTAACCCCATTAATCCCATTAATATTAACTCCCATTATATTAATATATAACCATGGACCCGGTACTTGTGGTTCGGACTGTCTCCAACCAGCCATAATGTTGTGAGAGTGAAATTATGTCTAAGTCCAGCTTTGGTACATTAGAAGCAACTCTGAAACTTAACCTAAGCGTTTTTCGAAGCTACTTTTTGGCTAACTTCTTATAGGAAGGTCTAGGAGCTATGAAAATGAACGTGCGCGTCTTTCACTCTTCCCGAGGGACTTAGAAGAATTTTGTGATATTTTTTATTAAAATGGTGTATAAGGGTATATATATAAATATATTTTATGCACTGTATATGAGCTGGCGATTTCTAAGTCTGTGGTTCCGAGAGGGGGTAACCAGGCTCACTAATAAAGGTCAAGCCACTTGGCTGCCAGAATGCCCTTCTTCAGCACAGACCAGAAAGGCATTGTGATAAGCGTATCCCCGGTATAGTCAGGGGTTTATGGGAGTCGTCCCCGTCCCCCCAGTATACGGCCAGAACCATGGACCCGGTACTTGTGGTTCGGACTGTCTCCAACCAGCCATAATGTTGTGAGAGTGAAATTATGTCTAAGTCCAGCTTTGGTACATTAGAAGCAACTCTGAAACTTAACCTAAGCGTTTTTCGAAGCTACTTTTTGGCTAACTTCTTATAGGAAGGTCTAGGAGCTCTGAAAATGAACGTGCGCGTCTTTCACTCTTCCCGAGGGACTTAGAAGAATTTTGTGATATTTTTTATTAAATGGTGTATAAGGGTATATATATAAATATATTTTATGCACTGTATATGAGCTGGCGATTTCTAAGTCTGTGGTTCCGAGAGGGGGTAACCAGGCTCACTAATAAAGGTCAAGCCACTTGGCTGCCAGAATGCCCTGCTTCAGCACAGACCAGAAAGGCATTGTGATAAGCGTATCCCCGGTATAGTCAGGGGTTAATGGGAGTCGTCCCCGTCCCCCCAGTATACGGCCAGAACCATGGACCCGGTACTTGTGGTTCGGACTCTCTCCAACCAGCCATAATGTTGTGAGAGTGAAATTATGTCTAAGTCCAGCTTTGGTACATTAGAAGCAACTCTGAAACTTAACCTAAGCGTTTTTCGAAGCTACTTTTTGGCTAACTTCTTATAGGAAGGTCTAGGAGCTCTGAAAATGAACGTGCGCGTCTTTCACTCTTCCCGAGGGACTTAGAAGAATTTTGTGATATTTTTTATTAAAATGGTGTATAAGGGTATATATATAAATATATTTTATGCACTGTATATGAGCTGGCGATTTCTAAGTCTGTGGTTCCGAGAGGGGGTAACCAGGCTCACTAATAAAGGTCAAGCCACTTGGCTGCCAGAATGCCGTGCTTCAGCACAGACCAGAAAGGCATTGTGATAAGCGTATCCCCGGTATAGTCAGGGGTTAATGGGAGTCGTCCCCGCCCCCCCAGTATACGGCCAGAACCATGGACCCGGTACTTGTGGTTCGGACTGTCTCCAACCAGCCATAATGTTGTGAGAGTGAAATTATGTCTAAGTCCAGCTTTGGTACATTAGAAGCAACTCTGAAACTTAACCTAAGCGTTTTTCGAAGCTACTTTTTGGCTAACTTCTTATAGGAAGGTCTAGGAGCTCTGAAAATGAACGTGCGCGTCTTTCACTCTTCCCGAGGGACTTAGAAGAATTTTGTGATATTTTTTATTAAAATGGTGTATAAGGGTATATATATAAATATATTTTATGCACTGTATATGAGCTGGCGATTTCTAAGTCTGTGGTTCCGAGAGGGGGTAACCAGGCTCACTAATAAAGGTCAAGCCACTTGGCTGCCAGAATGCCGTGCTTCAGCACAGACCAGAAAGGCATTGTGATAAGCGTATCCCCGGTATAGTCAGGGGTTAATGGGAGTCGTCCCCGCCCCCCCAGTATACGGCCAGAACCATGGACCCGGTACTTGTGGTTCGGACTGT
Organism: Ascaphus truei; assembly: GCF_040206685.1. Classification (NCBI taxonomy): domain Eukaryota; kingdom Metazoa; phylum Chordata; class Amphibia; order Anura; family Ascaphidae; genus Ascaphus; species Ascaphus truei. The sequence goes on along the minus strand of NW_027454646.1, from coordinate 357,994 downwards.
CTCCAACCAGCCATAATGTTGTGAGAGTGAAATTATGTCTAAGTCCAGCTTTGGTACATTAGAAGCAACTCTGAAACTTAACCTAAGCGTTTTTCGAAGCTACTTTTTGGCTAACTTCTTATAGGAAGGTCTAGGAGCTCTGAAAATGAACGTGCGCGTCTTTCACTCTTCCCGAGGGACTTAGAAGAATTTTGTGATATTTTTTATTAAATGGTGTATAAGGGTATATATATAAATATATTTTATGCACTGTATATGAGCTGGCGATTTCTAAGTCTGTGGTTCCGAGAGGGGGTAACCAGGCTCACTAATAAAGGTCAAGCCACTTGGCTGCCAGAATGCCGTGCTTCAGCACAGACCAGAAAGGCATTGTGATAAGCGTATCCCCGGTATAGTCAGGGGTTAATGGGAGTCGTCCCCGTCCCCCCAGTATACGGCCAGAACCATGGACCCGGTACTTGTGGTTCGGACTGTCTCCAACCAGCCATAATGTTGTGAGAGTGAAATTATGTCTAAGTCCAGCTTTGGTACATTAGAAGCAACTCTGAAACTTAACCTAAGCGTTTTTCGAAGCTACTTTTTGGCTAACTTCTTATAAGAAGGTCTAGGAGCTCTGAAAATAAACGTGCGCGTCTTTCACTCTTTCCGAGGGACTTAGAAGAATTTTGTGATATTTTTTATTAAATGGTGTATAAGGGTATATATATAAATATATTTTATGCACTGTATATGAGCTGGCGATTTCTAAGTCTGTGGTTCCGAGAGGGGGTAACCAGGCTCACTAATAAAGGTCAAGCCACTTGGCTGCCAGAATGCCCTGCTTCAGCACAGACCAGAAAGGCATTGTGATAAGCGTATCCCCGGTATAGTCAGGGGTTAATGGGAGTCGTCCCCGTCCCCCCAGTATACGGCCAGAACCATGGACCCGGTACTTGTGGTTCGGACTGTCTCCAACCAGCCATAATGTTGTGAGAGTGAAATTATGTCTAAGTCCAGCTTTGGTACATTAGAAGCAACTCTGAAACTTAACCTAAGCGTTTTTCGAAGCTACTTTTTGGCTAACTTCTTATAGGAAGGTCTAGGAGCTCTGAAAATGAACGTGCGCGTCTTTCACTCTTCCCGAGGGACTTAGAAGAATTTTGTGATATTTTTTATTAAAATGGTGTATAAGGGTATATATATAAATATATTTTATGCACTGTATATGAGCTGGCGATTTCTAAGTCTGTGGTTCCGAGAGGGGGTAACCAGGCTCACTAATAAAGGTCAAGCCACTTGGCTGCCAGAATGCCGTGCTTCAGCACAGACCAGAAAGGCATTGTGATAAGCGTATCCCCGGTATAGTCAGGGGTTAATGGGAGTCGTCCCCGCCCCCCCAGTATACGGCCAGAACCATGGACCCGGTACTTGTGGTTCGGACTGTCTCCAGCCAGCCATAATGTTGTGAGAGTGAAATTATGTCTAAGTCCAGCTTTGGTACATTAGAAGCAACTCTGAAACTTAACCTAAGCGTTTTTCGAAGCTACTTTTTGGCTAACTTCTTATAGGAAGGTCTAGGAGCTCTGAAAATGAACGTGCGCGTCTTTCACTCTTCCCGAGGGACTTAGAAGAATTTTGTGATATTTTTTATTAAATGGTGTATAAGGGTATATATATAAATATATTTTATGCACTGTATATGAGCTGGCGATTTCTAAGTCTGTGGTTCCGAGAGGGGGTAACCAGGCTCACTAATAAAGGTCAAGCCACTTGGCTGCCAGAATGCCGTGCTTCAGCACAGACCAGAAAGGCATTGTGATAAGCGTATCCCCGGTATAGTCAGGGGTTAATGGGAGTCGTCCCCGTCCCCCCAGTATACGGCCAGAACCATGGACCCGGTACTTGTGGTTCGGACTGTCTCCAACCAGCCATAATGTTGTGAGAGTGAAATTATGTCTAAGTCCAGCTTTGGTACATTAGAAGCAACTCTGAAACTTAACCTAAGCGTTTTTCGAAGCTACTTTTTGGCTAACTTCTTATAAGAAGGTCTAGGAGCTCTGAAAATAAACGTGCGCGTCTTTCACTCTTTCCGAGGGACTTAGAAGAATTTTGTGATATTTTTTATTAAATGGTGTATAAGGGTATATATATAAATATATTTTATGCACTGTATATGAGCTGGCGATTTCTAAGTCTGTGGTTCCGAGAGGGGGTAACCAGGCTCACTAATAAAGGTCAAGCCACTTGGCTGCCAGAATGCCCTGCTTCAGCACACACCAGAAAGGCATTGTGATAAGCGTATCCCCGGTATAGTCAGGGGTTAATGGGAGTCGTCCCCGTCCCCCCAGTATACGGCCAGAACCATGGACCCGGTACTTGTGGTTCGGACTGTCTCCAACCAGCCATAATGTTGTGAGAGTGAAATTATGTCTAAGTCCAGCTTTGGTACATTAGAAGCAACTCTGAAACTTAACCTAAGCGTTTTTCGAAGCTACTTTTTGGCTAACTTCTTATAGGAAGGTCTAGGAGCTCTGAAAATGAACGTGCGCGTCTTTCACTCTTCCCGAGGGACTTAGAAGAATTTTGTGATATTTTTTATTAAAATGGTGTATAAGGGTATATATATAAATATATTTTATGCACTGTATATGAGCTGGCGATTTCTAAGTCTGTGGTTCCGAGAGGGGGTAACCAGGCTCACTAATAAAGGTCAAGCCACTTGGCTGCCAGAATGCCGTGCTTCAGCACAGACCAGAAAGGCATTGTGATAAGCGTATCCCCGGTATAGTCAGGGGTTAATGGGAGTCGTCCCCGCCCCCCCAGTATACGGCCAGAACCATGGACCCGGTACTTGTGGTTCGGACTGTCTCCAGCCAGCCATAATGTTGTGAGAGTGAAATTATGTCTAAGTCCAGCTTTGGTACATTAGAAGCAACTCTGAAACTTAACCTAAGCGTTTTTCGAAGCTACTTTTTGGCTAACTTCTTATAGGAAGGTCTAGGAGCTCTGAAAATGAACGTGCGCGTCTTTCACTCTTCCCGAGGGACTTAGAAGAATTTTGTGATATTTTTTATTAAATGGTGTATAAGGGTATATATATAAATATATTTTATGCACTGTATATGAGCTGGCGATTTCTAAGTCTGTGGTTCCGAGAGGGGGTAACCAGGCTCACTAATAAAGGTCAAGCCACTTGGCTGCCAGAATGCCGTGCTTCAGCACAGACCAGAAAGGCATTGTGATAAGCGTATCCCCGGTATAGTCAGGGGTTAATGGGAGTCGTCCCCGTCCCCCCAGTATACGGCCAGAACCATGGACCCGGTACTTGTGGTTCGGACTGTCTCCAACCAGCCATAATGTTGTGAGAGTGAAATTATGTCTAAGTCCAGCTTTGGTACATTAGAAGCAACTCTGAAACTTAACCTAAGCGTTTTTCGAAGCTACTTTTTGGCTAACTTCTTATAAGAAGGTCTAGGAGCTCTGAAAATAAACGTGCGCGTCTTTCACTCTTTCCGAGGGACTTAGAAGAATTTTGTGATATTTTTTATTAAATGGTGTATAAGGGTATATATATAAATATATTTTATGCACTGTATATGAGCTGGCGATTTCTAAGTCTGTGGTTCCGAGAGGGGGTAACCAGGCTCACTAATAAAGGTCAAGCCACTTGGCTGCCAGAATGCCCTGCTTCAGCACAGACCAGAAAGGCATTGTGATAAGCGTATCCCCGGTATAGTCAGGGGTTAATGGGAGTCGTCCCCGTCCCCCCAGTATACGGCCAGAACCATGGACCCGGTACTTGTGGTTCGGACTGTCTCCAACCAGCCATAATGTTGTGAGAGTGAAATTATGTCTAAGTCCAGCTTTGGTACATTAGAAGCAACTCTGAAACTTAACCTAAGCGTTTTTCGAAGCTACTTTTTGGCTAACTTCTTATAGGAAGGTCTAGGAGCTCTGAAAATGAACGTGCGCGTCTTTCACTCTTCCCGAGGGACTTAGAAGAATTTTGTGATATTTTTTATTAAAATGGTGTATAAGGGTATATATATAAATATATTTTATGCACTGTATATGAGCTGGCGATTTCTAAGTCTGTGGTTCCGAGAGGGGGTAACCAGGCTCACTAATAAAGGTCAAGCCACTTGGCTGCCAGAATGCCGTGCTTCAGCACAGACCAGAAAGGCATTGTGATAAGCGTATCCCCGGTATAGTCAGGGGTTAATGGGAGTCGTCCCCGCCCCCCCAGTATACGGCCAGAACCATGGACCCGGTACTTGTGGTTCGGACTGTCTCCAACCAGCCATAATGTTGTGAGAGTGAAATTATGTCTAAGTCCAGCTTTGGTACATTAGAAGCAACTCTGAAACTTAACCTAAGCGTTTTTCGAAGCTACTTTTTGGCTAACTTCTTATAGGAATGTCTAGGAGCTCTGAAAATGAACGTGCGCGTCTTTCACTCTTCCCGAGGGACTTAGAAGAATTTTGTGATATTTTTTATTAAATGGTGTATAAGGGTATATATATAAATATATTTTATGCACTGTATATGAGCTGGCGATTTCTAAGTCTGTGGTTCCGAGAGGGGGTAACCAGGCTCACTAATAAAGGTCAAGCCACTTGGCTGCCAGAATGCCCTGCTTCAGCACAGACCAGAAAGGCATTGTGATAAGCGTATCCCCGGTATAGTCAGGGGTTAATGGGAGTCGTCCCCGTCCCCCCAGTATACGGCCAGAACCATGGACCCGGTACTTGTGGTTCGGACTGTCTCCAACCAGCCATAATGTTGTGAGAGTGAAATTATGTCTAAGTCCAGCTTTGGTACATTAGAAGCAACTCTGAAACTTAACCTAAGCGTTTTTCGAAGCTACTTTTTGGCTAACTTCTTATAGGAAGGTCTAGGAGCTCTGAAAATGAACGTGCGCGTCTTTCACTCTTCCCGAGGGACTTAGAAGAATTTTGTGATATTTTTTATTAAATGGTGTATAAGGGTATATATATAAATATATTTTATGCACTGTATATGAGCTGGCGATTTCTAAGTCTGTGGTTCCGAGAGGGGGTAACCACGCTCACTAATAAAGGTCAAGCCACTTGGCTGCCAGAATGCCGTGCTTCAGCACAGACCAGAAAGGCATTGTGATAAGCGTATCCCCGGTATAGTCAGGGGTTAATGGGAGTCGTCCCCGTCCCCCCAGTATACGGCCAGAACCATGGACCCGGTACTTGTGGTTCGGACTGTCTCCAACCAGCCATAATGTTGTGAGAGTGAAATTATGTCTAAGTCCAGCTTTGGTACATTAGAAGCAACTCTGAAACTTAACCTAAGCGTTTTTCGAAGCTACTTTTTGGCTAACTTCTTATAGGAAGGTCTAGGAGCTCTGAAAATGAACGTGCGCGTCTTTCACTCTTCCCGAGGGACTTAGAAGAATTTTGTGATATTTTTTATTAAATGGTGTATAAGGGTATATATATAAATATATTTTATGCACTGTATATGAGCTGGCGATTTCTAAGTCTGTGGTTCCGAGAGGGGGTAACCAGGCTCACTAATAAAGGTCAAGCCACTTGGCTGCCAGAATGCCCTGCTTCAGCACAGACCAGAAAGGCATTGTGATAAGCGTATCCCCGGTATAGTCAGGGGTTAATGGGAGTCGTCCCCGTCCCCCCAGTATACGGCCAGAACCATGGACCCGGTACTTGTGGTTCGGACTGTCTCCAACCAGCCATAATGTTGTGAGAGTGAAATTATGTCTAAGTCCAGCTTTGGTACATTAGAAGCAACTCTGAAACTTAACCTAAGCGTTTTTCGAAGCTACTTTTTGGCTAACTTCTTATAGGAAGGTCTAGGAGCTCTGAAAATGAACGTGCGCGTCTTTCACTCTTCCCGAGGGACTTAGAAGAATTTTGTGATATTTTTTATTAAAATGGTGTATAAGGGTATATATATAAATATATTTTATGCACTGTATATGAGCTGGCGATTTCTAAGTCTGTGGTTCCGAGAGGGGGTAACCAGGCTCACTAATAAAGGTCAAGCCACTTGGCTGCCAGAATGCCGTGCTTCAGCACAGACCAGAAAGGCATTGTGATAAGCGTATCCCCGGTATAGTCAGGGGTTAATGGGAGTCGTCCCCGCCCCCCCAGTATACGGCCAGAACCATGGACCCGGTACTTGTGGTTCGGACTGTCTCCAACCAGCCATAATGTTGTGAGAGTGAAATTATGTCTAAGTCCAGCTTTGGTACATTAGAAGCAACTCTGAAACTTAACCTAAGCGTTTTTCGAAGCTACTTTTTGGCTAACTTCTTATAGGAAGGTCTAGGAGCTCTGAAAATGAACGTGCGCGTCTTTCACTCTTCCCGAGGGACTTAGAAGAATTTTGTGATATTTTTTATTAAATGGTGTATAAGGGTATATATATAAATATATTTTATGCACTGTATATGAGCTGGCGATTTCTAAGTCTGTGGTTCCGAGAGGGGGTAACCAGGCTCACTAATAAAGGTCAAGCCACTTGGCTGCCAGAATGCCGTGCTTCAGCACAGACCAGAAAGGCATTGTGATAAGCGTATCCCCGGTATAGTCAGGGGTTAATGGGAGTCGTCCCCGTCCCCCCAGTATACGGCCAGAACCATGGACCCGGTACTTGTGGTTCGGACTGTCTCCAACCAGCCATAATGTTGTGAGAGTGAAATTATGTCTAAGTCCAGCTTTGGTACATTAGAAGCAACTCTGAAACTTAACCTAAGCGTTTTTCGAAGCTACTTTTTGGCTAACTTCTTATAGGAAGGTCTAGGAGCTCTGAAAATGAACGTGCGCGTCTTTCACTCTTCCCGAGGGACTTAGAAGAATTTTGTGATATTTTTTATTAAAATGGTGTATAAGGGTATATATATATAAATATATTTTATGCACTGTATATGAGCTGGCGATTTCTAAGTCTGTGGTTCCGAGAGGGGGTAACCAGGCTCACTAATAAAGGTCAAGCCACTTGGCTGCCAGAATGCCGTGCTTCAGCACAGACCAGAAAGGCATTGTGATAAGCGTATCCCCGGTATAGTCAGGGGTTAATGGGAGTCGTCCCTGCCCCCCCAGTATACGGCCAGAACCATGGACCCGGTACTTGTGGTTCGGACTGTCTCCAACCAGCCATAATGTTGTGAGAGTGAAATTATGTCTAAGTCCAGCTTTGGTACATTAGAAGCAACTCTGAAACTTTACCTAAGCGTTTTTCGAAGCTACTTTTTGGCTAACTTCTTATAGGAAGGTCTAGGAGCTCTGAAAATGAACGTGCGCGTCTTTCACTCTTCCCGAGGGACTTAGAAGAATTTTGTGATATTTTTTATTAAAATGGTGTATAAGGGTATATATATATAAATATATTTTATGCACTGTATATGAGCTGGCGATTTCTAAGTCTGTGGTTCCGAGAGGGGGTAACCAGGCTCACTAATAAAGGTCAAGCCACTTGGCTGCCAGAATGCCGTGCTTCAGCACAGACCAGAAAGGCATTGTGATAAGCGTATCCCCGGTATAGTCAGGGGTTAATGGGAGTCGTCCCTGCCCCCCCAGTATACGGCCAGAACCATGGACCCGGTACTTGTGGTTCGGACTGTCTCCAACCAGCCATAATGTTGTGAGAGTGAAATTATGTCTAAGTCCAGCTTTGGTACATTAGAAGCAACTCTGAAACTTAACCTAAGCGTTTTTCGAAGCTACTTTTTGGCTAACTTCTTATAGGAAGGTCTAGGAGCTCTGAAAATGAACGTGCGCGTCTTTCACTCTTCCCGAGGGACTTAGAAGAATTTTGTGATATTTTTTATTAAATGGTGTATAAGGGTATATATATAAATATATTTTATGCACTGTATATGAGCTGGCGATTTCTAAGTCTGTGGTTCCGAGAGGGGGTAACCAGGCTCACTAATAAAGGTCAAGACACTTGGCTGCCAGAATGCCCTGCTTCAGCACAGACCAGAAAGGCATTGTGATAAGCGTATCCCCGGTATAGTCAGGGGTTAATGGGAGTCGTCCCCGTCCCCCCAGTATACGGCCAGAACCATGGACCCGGTACTTGTGGTTCGGACTCTCTCCAACCAGCCATAATGTTGTGAGAGTGAAATTATGTCTAAGTCCAGCTTTGGTACATTAGAAGCAACTCTGAAACTTAACCTAAGCGTTTTTCGAAGCTACTTTTTGGCTAACTTCTTATAGGAAGGTCTAGGAGCTCTGAAAATGAACGTGCGCGTCTTTCACTCTTCCCGAGGGACTTAGAAGAATTTTGTGATATTTTTTATTAAAATGGTGTATAAGGGTATATATATATAAATATATTTTATGCACTGTATATGAGCTGGCGATTTCTAAGTCTGTGGTTCCGAGAGGGGGTAACCAGGCTCACTAATAAAGGTCAAGCCACTTGGCTGCCAGAATGCCGTGCTTCAGCACAGACCAGAAAGGCATTGTGATAAGCGTATCCCCGGTATAGTCAGGGGTTAATGGGAGTCGTCCCCGCCCCCCCAGTATACGGCCAGAACCATGGACCCGGTACTTGTGGTTCGGACTGTCTCCAACCAGCCATAATGTTGTGAGAGTGAAATTATGTCTAAGTCCAGCTTTGGTACATTAGAAGCAACTCTGAAACTTAACCTAAGCGTTTTTCGAAGCTACTTTTTGGCTAACTTCTTATAGGAAGGTCTAGGAGCTCTGAAAATGAACGTGCGCGTCTTTCACTCTTCCCGAGGGACTTAGAAGAATTTTGTGATATTTTTTATTAAATGGTGTATAAGGGTATATATATAAATATATTTTATGCACTGTATATGAGCTGGCGATTTCTAAGTCTGTGGTTCCGAGAGGGGGTAACCAGGCTCACTAATAAAGGTCAAGACACTTGGCTGCCAGAATGCCCTGCTTCAGCACAGACCAGAAAGGCATTGTGATAAGCGTATCCCCGGTATAGTCAGGGGTTAATGGGAGTCGTCCCCGTCCCCCCAGTATACGGCCAGAACCATGGACCCGGTACTTGTGGTTCGGACTGTCTCCAACCAGCCATAATGTTGTGAGAGTGAAATTATGTCTAAGTCCAGCTTTGGTACATTAGAAGCAACTCTGAAACTTAACCTAAGCGTTTTTCGAAGCTACTTTTTGGCTAACTTCTTATAGGAAGGTCTGGAAGCTCTGAAAATGAACGTGCGCGTCTTTCACTCTTCCCGAGGGACTTAGAAGAATTTTGTGATATTTTTTATTAAATGGTGTATAAGGGTATATATATAAATATATTTTATGCACTGTATATGAGCTGGCGATTTCTAAGTCTGTGGTTCTGAGAGGGGGTAACCAGGCTCACTAATAAAGGTCAAGCCACTTGGCTGCCAGAATGCCGTGCTTCAGCACAGACCAGAAAGGCATTGTGATAAGCGTATCCCCGGTATAGTCAGGGGTTAATGGGAGTCGTCCCCGCCCCCCCAGTATACGGCCAGAACCATGGACCCGGTACTTGTGGTTCGGACTGTCTCCAACCAGCCATAATGTTGTGAGAGTGAAATTATGTCTAAGTCCAGCTTTGGTACATTAGAAGCAACTCTGAAACTTAACCTAAGCGTTTTTCGAAGCTACTTTTTGGCTAACTTCTTATAGGAAGGTCTAGGAGCTCTGAAAATGAACGTGCGCGTCTTTCACTCTTCCCGAGGGACTTAGAAGAATTTTGTGATATTTTTTATTAAATGGTGTATAAGGGTATATATATAAATATATTTTATGCACTGTATATGAGCTGGCGATTTCTAAGTCTGTGGTTCCGAGAGGGGGTAACCAGGCTCACTAATAAAGGTCAAGCCACTTGGCTGCCAGAATGCCCTGCTTCAGCACAGACCAGAAAGGCATTGTGATAAGCGTATCCCCGGTATAGTCAGGGGTTAATGGGAGTCGTCCCCGTCCCCCCAGTATACGGCCAGAACCATGGACCCGGTAATTGTGGTTCGGACTGTCTCCAACCAGCCATAATGTTGTGAGAGTGAAATTATGTCTAAGTCCAGCTTTGGTACATTAGAAGCAACTCTGAAACTTAACCTAAGCGTTTTTCGAAGCTACTTTTTGGCTAACTTCTTATAGGAAGGTCTAGGAGCTCTGAAAATGAACGTGCGCGTCTTTCACTCTTCCCGAGGGACTTAGAAGAATTTTGTGATATTTTTTATTAAATGGTGTATAAGGGTATATATATAAATATATTTTATGCACTGTATATGAGCTGGCGATTTCTAAGTCTGTGGTTCCGAGAGGGGGTAACCAGGCTCACTAATAAAGGTCAAGCCACTTGGCTGCCAGAATGCCCTGCTTCAGCACAGACCAGAAAGGCATTGTGATAAGCGTATCCCCGGAATAGTCAGGGGTTAATGGGAGTCGTCCCCGTCCCCCCAGTATACGGCCAGAACCATGGACCCGGTACTTGTGGTTCGGACTGTCTCCAACCAGCCATAATGTTGTGAGAGTGAAATTATGTCTAAGTCCAGCTTTGGTACATTAGAAGCAACTCTGAAACTTAACCTAAGCGTTTTTCGAAGCTACTTTTTGGCTAACTTCTTATAGGAAGGTCTAGGAGCTCTGAAAATGAACGTGCGCGTCTTTCACTCTTCCCGAGGGACTTAGAAGAATTTTGTGATATTTTTTATTAAATGGTGTATAAGGGTATATATATAAATATATTTTATGCACTGTATATGAGCTGGCGATTTCTAAGTCTGTGGTTCCGAGAGGGGGTAACCAGGCTCACTAATAAAGGTCAAGCCACTTGGCTGCCAGAATGCCCTGCTTCAGCACAGACCAGAAAGGCATTGTGATAAGCGTATCCCCGGTATAGTCAGGGGTTAATGGGAGTCGTCCCCGTCCCCCCAGTATACGGCCAGAACCATGGACCCGGTACTTGTGGTTCGGACTGTCTCCAACCAGCCATAATGTTGTGAGAGTGAAATTATGTCTAAGTCCAGCTTTGGTACATTAGAAGCAACTCTGAAACTTAACCTAAGCGTTTTTCGAAGCTACTTTTTGGCTAACTTCTTATAGGAAGGTCTAGGAGCTCTGAAAATGAACGTGCGCGTCTTTCACTCTTCCCGAGGGACTTAGAAGAATTTTGTGATATTTTTTATTAAATGGTGTATAAGGGTATATATATAAATATATTTTATGCACTGTATATGAGCTGGCGATTTCTAAGTCTGTGGTTCCGAGAGGGGGTAACCAGGCTCACTAATAAAGGTCAAGCCACTTGGCTGCCAGAATGCCCTGCTTCAGCACAGACCAGAAAGGCATTGTGATAAGCGTATCCCCGGTATAGTCAGGGGTTAATGGGAGTCGTCCCCGCCCCCCCAGTATACGGCCAGAACCATGGACCCGGTACTTGTGGTTCGGACTGTCTCCAACCAGCCATAATGTTGTGAGAGTGAAATTATGTCTAAGTCCAGCTTTGGTACATTAGAAGCAACTCTGAAACTTAACCTAAGCGTTTTTCGAAGCTACTTTTTGGCTAACTTCTTATAGGAAGGTCTAGGAGCTCTGAAAATGAACGTGCGCGTCTTTCACTCTTCCCGAGGGACTTAGAAGAATTTTGTGATATTTTTTATTAAATGGTGTATAAGGGTATATATATAAATATATTTTATGCACTGTATATGAGCTGGCGATTTCTAAGTCTGTGGTTCCGAGAGGGGGTAACCAGGCTCACTAATAAAGGTCAAGCCACTTGGCTGCCAGAATGCCCTGCTTCAGCACAGACCAGAAAGGCATTGTGATAAGCGTATCCCCGGTATAGTCAGGGGTTAATGGGAGTCGTCCCCGTCCCCCCAGTATACGGCCAGAACCATGGACCCGGTAATTGTGGTTCGGACTGTCTCCAACCAGCCATAATGTTGTGAGAGTGAAATTATGTCTAAGTCCAGCTTTGGTACATTAGAAGCAACTCTGAAACTTAACCTAAGCGTTTTTCGAAGCTACTTTTTGGCTAACTTCTTATAGGAAGGTCTAGGAGCTCTGAAAATGAACGTGCGCGTCTTTCACTCTTCCCGAGGGACTTAGAAGAATTTTGTGATATTTTTTATTAAATGGTGTATAAGGGTATATATATAAATATATTTTATGCACTGTATATGAGCTGGCGATTTCTAAGTCTGTGGTTCCGAGAGGGGGTAACCAGGCTCACTAATAAAGGTCAAGCCACTTGGCTGCCAGAATGCCCTGCTTCAGCACAGACCAGAAAGGCATTGTGATAAGCGTATCCCCGGAATAGTCAGGGGTTAATGGGAGTCGTCCCCGTCCCCCCAGTATACGGCCAGAACCATGGACCCGGTACTTGTGGTTCGGACTGTCTCCAACCAGCCATAATGTTGTGAGAGTGAAATTATGTCTAAGTCCAGCTTTGGTACATTAGAAGCAACTCTGAAACTTAACCTAAGCGTTTTTCGAAGCTACTTTTTGGCTAACTTCTTATAGGAAGGTCTAGGAGCTCTGAAAATGAACGTGCGCGTCTTTCACTCTTCCCGAGGGACTTAGAAGAATTTTGTGATATTTTTTATTAAATGGTGTATAAGGGTATATATATAAATATATTTTATGCACTGTATATGAGCTGGCGATTTCTAAGTCTGTGGTTCCGAGAGGGGGTAACCAGGCTCACTAATAAAGGTCAAGCCACTTGGCTGCCAGAATGCCCTGCTTCAGCACAGACCAGAAAGGCATTGTGATAAGCGTATCCCCGGTATAGTCAGGGGTTAATGGGAGTCGTCCCCGTCCCCCCAGTATACGGCCAGAACCATGGACCCGGTACTTGTGGTTCGGACTGTCTCCAACCAGCCATAATGTTGTGAGAGTGAAATTATGTCTAAGTCCAGCTTTGGTACATTAGAAGCAACTCTGAAACTTAACCTAAGCGTTTTTCGAAGCTACTTTTTGGCTAACTTCTTATAGGAAGGTCTAGGAGCTCTGAAAATGAACGTGCGCGTCTTTCACTCTTCCCGAGGGACTTAGAAGAATTTTGTGATATTTTTTATTAAATGGTGTATAAGGGTATATATATAAATATATTTTATGCACTGTATATGAGCTGGCGATTTCTAAGTCTGTGGTTCCGAGAGGGGGTAACCAGGCTCACTAATAAAGGTCAAGCCACTTGGCTGCCAGAATGCCCTGCTTCAGCACAGACCAGAAAGGCATTGTGATAAGCGTATCCCCGGTATAGTCAGGGGTTAATGGGAGTCGTCCCCGCCCCCCCAGTATACGGCCAGAACCATGGACCCGGTACTTGTGGTTCGGACTGTCTCCAACCAGCCATAATGTTGTGAGAGTGAAATTATGTCTAAGTCCAGCTTTGGTACATTAGAAGCAACTCTGAAACTTAACCTAAGCGTTTTTCGAAGCTACTTTTTGGCTAACTTCTTATAGGAAGGTCTAGGAGCTCTGAAAATGAACGTGCGCGTCTTTCACTCTTCCCGAGGGACTTAGAAGAATTTTGTGATATTTTTTATTAAATGGTGTATAAGGGTATATATATAAATATATTTTATGCACTGTATATGAGCTGGCGATTTCTAAGTCTGTGGTTCCGAGAGGGGGTAACCAGGCTCACTAATAAAGGTCAAGCCACTTGGCTGCCAGAATGCCCTGCTTCAGCACAGACCAGAAAGGCATTGTGATAAGCGTATCCCCGGTATAGTCAGGGGTTAATGGGAGTCGTCCCCGTCCCCCCAGTATACGGCCAGAACCATGGACCCGGTACTTGTGGTTCGGACTGTCTCCAACCAGCCATAATGTTGTGAGAGTGAAATTATGTCTAAGTCCAGCTTTGGTACATTAGAAGCAACTCTGAAACTTAACCTAAGCGTTTTTCGAAGCTACTTTTTGCCTAACTTCTTATAGGAAGATCTAGGAGCTCTGAAAATGAACGTGCGCGTCTTTCACTCTTCCCGAGGGACTTAGAAGAATTTTGTGATATTTTTTATTAAATGGTGTATAAGGGTATATATATAAATATATTTTATGCACTGTATATGAGCTGGCGATTTCTAAGTCTGTGGTTCCGAGAGGGGGTAACCAGGCTCACTAATAAAGGTCAAGCCACTTGGCTGCCAGAATGCCCTGCTTCAGCACAGACCAGAAAGGCATTGTGATAAGCGTATCCCCGGTATAGTCAGGGGTTAATGGGAGTCGTCCCCGTCCCCCCAGTATACGACCAGAACCATGGACCCGGTACTTGTGGTTCGGACTGTCTCCAACCAGCCATAATGTTGTGAGAGTGAAATTATGTCTAAGTCCAGCTTTGGTACATTAGAAGCAACTCTGAAACTTAACCTAAGCGTTTTTCGAAGCTACTTTTTGGCTAACTTCTTATAGGAAGGTCTAGGAGCTCTGAAAATGAACGTGCGCGTCTTTCACTCTTCCCGAGGGACTTAGAAGAATTTTGTGATATTTTTTATTAAATGGTGTATAAGGGTATATATATAAATATATTTTATGCACTGTATATGAGCTGGCGATTTCTAAGTCTGTGGTTCCGAGAGGGGGTAACCAGGCTCACTAATAAAGGTCAAGCCACTTGGCTGCCAGAATGCCCTGCTTCAGCACAGACCAGAAAGGCATTGTGATAAGCGTATCCCCGGTATAGTCAGGGGTTAATGGGAGTCGTCCCCGTCCCCCCAGTATACGGCCAGAACCATGGACCCGGTACTTGTGGTTCGGACTGTCTCCAACCAGCCATAATGTTGTGAGAGTGAAATTATGTCTAAGTCCAGCTTTGGTACATTAGAAGCAACTCTGAAACTTAACCTAAGCGTTTTTCGAAGCTACTTTTTGGCTAACTTCTTATAGGAAGATCTAGGAGCTCTGAAAATGAACGTGCGCGTCTTTCACTCTTCCCGAGGGACTTAGAAGAATTTTGTGATATTTTTTATTAAATGGTGTATAAGGGTATATATATAAATATATTTTATGCACTGTATATGAGCTGGCGATTTCTAAGTCTGTGGTTCCGAGAGGGGGTAACCAGGCTCACTAATAAAGGTCAAGCCACTTGGCTGCCAGAATGCCCTGCTTCAGCACAGACCAGAAAGGCATTGTGATAAGCGTATCCCCGGTATAGTCAGGGGTTAATGGGAGTCGTCCCCGTCCCCCCAGTATACGGCCAGAACCATGGACCCGGTACTTGTGGTTCGGACTGTCTCCAACCAGCCATAATGTTGTGAGAGTGAAATTATGTCTAAGTCCAGCTTTGGTACATTAGAAGCAACTCTGAAACTTAACCTAAGCGTTTTTCGAAGCTACTTTTTGGCTAACTTCTTATAGGAAGATCTAGGAGCTCTGAAAATGAACGTGCGCGTCTTTCACTCTTCCCGAGGGACTTAGAAGAATTTTGTGATATTTTTTATTAAATGGTGTATAAGGGTATATATATAAATATATTTTATGCACTGTATATGAGCTGGCGATTTCTAAGTCTGTGGTTCCGAGAGGGGGTAACCAGGCTCACTAATAAAGGTCAAGCCACTTGGCTGCCAGAATGCCCTGCTTCAGCACAGACCAGAAAGGCATTGTGATAAGCGTATCCCCGGTATAGTCAGGGGTTAATGGGAGTCGTCCCCGTCCCCCCAGTATACGGCCAGAACCATGGACCCGGTACTTGTGGTTCGGACTGTCTCCAACCAGCCATAATGTTGTGAGAGTGAAATTATGTCTAAGTCCAGCTTTGGTACATTAGAAGCAACTCTGAAACTTAACCTAAGCGTTTTTCGAAGCTACTTTTTGGCTAACTTCTTATAGGAAGGTCTAGGAGCTCTGAAAATGAACGTGCGCGTCTTTCACTCTTCCCGAGGGACTTAGAAGAATTGTGTGATATTTTTTATTAAATGGTGTATAAGGGTATATATATAAATATATTTTATGCACTGTATATGAGCTGGCGATTTCTAAGTCTGTGGTTCCGAGAGGGGGTAACCAGGCTCACTAATAAAGGTCAAGCCACTTGGCTGCCAGAATGCCCTGCTTCAGCACAGACCAGAAAGGCATTGTGATAAGCGTATCCCCGGTATAGTCAGGGGTTAATGGGAGTCGTCCCCGTCCCCCCAGTATACGGCCAGAACCATGGAACCGGTACTTGTGGTTCGGACTGTCTCCAACCAGCCATAATGTTGTGAGAGTGAAATTATGTCTAAGTCCAGCTTTGGTACATTAGAAGCAACTCTGAAACTTAACCTAAGCGTTTTTCGAAGCTACTTTTTGGCTAACTTCTTATAGGAAGGTCTAGGAGCTCTGAAAATGAACGTGCGCGTCTTTCACTCTTCCCGAGGGACTTAGAAGAATTTTGTGATATTTTTTATTAAATGGTGTATAAGGGTATATATATAAATATATTTTATGCACTGTATATGAGCTGGCGATTTCTAAGTCTGTGGTTCCGAGAGGGGGTAACCAGGCTCACTAATAAAGGTCAAGCCACTTGGCTGCCAGAATGCCCTGCTTCAGCACAGACCAGAAAGGCATTGTGATAAGCGTATCCCCGGTATAGTCAGGGGTTAATGGGAGTCGTCCCCGTCCCCCCAGTATACGGCCAGAACCATGGACCCGGTACTTGTGATTCGGACTCTCTCCAACCAGCCATAATGTTGTGAGAGTGAAATTATGTCTAAGTCCAGCTTTGGTACATTAGAAGCAACTCTTTTACACAACGTTAACAACACATTTGAAGCTCAATATTTCATGGGCTGAAGCGGGGAAGATAGAAAACGTGTGCCCTGTAAAGGCGAAGTCTGTGGCATTAACAGGAAGGGAGAAAAGTACTTTCTACCCATTTTTAGGTTCAGCGGTAAAATGGCAAGTTTCTATGGAACTGCATCTCGGCTTGTGACTGTGGTTTTCCCGGTCACACAAAAATGCTGAAATTCGACTTATACAGTGTTTTTGCTTATTAAACTTGATGAATTCTCTCCTCTTGACTGTAGAATAGTGTGTAAAGCAAAGCACAATACATTGCTATGTGTAGAAGCAAAGATATACAGTACGCGATTTCACAATGTGTTCCTAGAACAGCTGTGAGCAACTTTTTTACACCACGTTAACAACACATTTGAAGCTCAATATTTCATGGGCTGAAGCGGGGAAGATAGAAAACGTGTGCCCTGTAAAGGCGAAGTCTGTGGCATTAACAGGAAGGGAGAAAAAGTACTTTCTACCCATTTTTAGGTACAGCGGTAAAATGGCAAGTTTCTATGGAACTGCATCTCGGCTTGTGACTGTGGTTTTCCCGGTCACACAAAAATGCTGAAATTCGACTTATACAGTGTTTTTGCTTATTAAACTTGATGAATTCTCTCCTCTTGACTGTAGAATAGTGTGTAAAGCAAAGCACAATACATTCCTATGTGTAGAAGAAAAGATATACGCGATTTCACAATGTGTTCCTAGAACAGCTGTGAGCAACTTTTTTACACAAAGTTAACAACACATTTGAAGCTCAATGTTTCATGGGCTGAAGCGGGGAAGATAGAAAACGTGTGCCCTGTAAAGGCGAAGTCTGTGGCATTAACAGGAAGGGAGAAAAGTACTTTCTACCCATTTTTAGGTTCAGCGGTAAAATGGCAAGTTTCTATGGAACTGCATCTCGACTTGTGACTGTGGTTTTCCAGGTCACACAAAAATGCTGAAATTCGACTTATACAGTGTTTTTGCTTATTAAACTTGATGAATTCTCTCCTCTTGACTGTAGAATAGTGTGTAAAGCAAAGCACAATACATTCCTATGTGTAGAAGAAAAGATATACGCGATTTCACAATGTGTTCCTAGAACAGCTGTGAGCAACTTTTTTACACAACGTTAACAACACATTTGAAGCTCAATATTTCATGGGCTGAAGCGGGGAAGATAGAAAACGTGTGCCCTGTAAAGGCGAAGTCTGTGGCATTAACAGGAAGGGAGAAAAAGTACTTTCTACCCATTTTTAGGTTCAGCGGTAAAATGGCAAGTTTCTATGGAACTGCATCTCGGCTTGTGACTGTGGTTTTCCCGGTCACACAAAAATGCTGAAATTCGACTTATACAGTGTTTTTGCTTATTAAACTTGATGAATTCTCACCTCTTGACTGTAGAATAGTGTGTAAAGCAAAGCACAATACATTCCTATGTGTAGAAGAAAAGATATACGCGATTTCACAATGTGTTCCTAGAACAGCTGTGAGCAACTTTTTTACACAAAGTTAACAACACATTTGAAGCTCAATATTTCATGGGCTGAAGCGGGGAAGATAGAAAACGTGTGCCCTGTAAAGGCGAAGTCTGTGGCATTAACAGGAAGGGAGAAAAAGTACTTTCTACTCATTTTTAGGTTCAGCGGTAAAACGGCAAGTTTCTATGGAACTGCATCTCGGCTTGTGACTGTGGTTTTCCCGGTCACACAAAAATGCTGAAATTCGACTTATACAGTGTTTTTGATTATTAAACTTGATGAATTTTCTCCTCTTGACTGTAGAATAGTGTGTAAAGCAAAGCACAATACATTTCTATGTGTAGAAGCAAAGATATACGCGATTTCACAATGTGTTCCTAGAACAGCTGTGAGCAACTTTTTTACACAACGTTAACAACACATTTGAAGCTCAATATTTCATGGGCTGAAGCGGGGAAGATAGAAAACGTGTGCCCTGTAAAGGCGAAGTCTGTGGCATTAATATTAAGGGAGAAAAGTACTTTCTACCCATTTTTAGGTACAGCGGTAAAATGGCAAGTTTCTATGGAACTGCATCTCGGCTTGTGACTGTGGTTTTCCCGGTCACACAAAAATGCTGAAATTCGACTTATACAGTGTTTTTGCTTATTAAACTTGATGAATTCTCTCCTCTTGACTGTAGAATAGTGTGTAAAGCAAAGCACAATACATTGCTATGTGTAGAAGCAAAGATATACGCGATTTCACAATGTGTTCCTAGAACAGCTGTGAGCAACTTTTTTACACCACGTTAACAACACATTTGAAGCTCAATATTTCATGGGCTGAAGCGGGGAAGATAGAAAACGTGTGCCCTGTAAAGGCGAAGTCTGTGGCAATAACAGGAAGGGAGAAAAAGTACTTTCTACCCATTTTTAGGTACAGCGGTAAAATGGCAAGTTTCTATGGAACTGCATCTCGGCTTGTGACTGTGGTTTTCCCGGTCACACAAATATGCTGAAATTCGACTTATACAGTGTTTTTGCTTATTAAACTTGATGAATTCTCTCCTCTTGACTGTAGAATAGTGTGTAAAGCAAAGCACAATACATTGCTATGTGTAGAAGCAAAGATATACAGTACGCGATTTCACAATGTGTTCCTAGAACAGCTGTGAGCAACTTTTTTACACCACGTTAACAACACATTTGAAGCTCAATATTTCATGGGCTGAAGCGGGGAAGATAGAAAACGTGTGCCCTGTAAAGGCGAAGTCTGTGGCATTAACAGGAAGGGAGAAAAAGTACTTTCTACCCATTTTTAGGTACAGCGGTAAAATGGCAAGTTTCTATGGAACTGCATCTCGGCTTGTGACTGTGGTTTTCCCGGTCACACAAAAATGCTGAAATTCGACTTATACAGTGTTTTTGCTTATTAAACTTGATGAATTCTCTCCTCTTGACTGTAGAATAGTGTGTAAAGCAAAGCACAATACATTCCTATGTGTAGAAGAAAAGATATACGCGATTTCACAATGTGTTCCTAGAACAGCTGTGAGCAACTTTTTTACACAAAGTTAACAACACATTTGAAGCTCAATGTTTCATGGGCTGAAGCGGGGAAGATAGAAAACGTGTGCCCTGTAAAGGCGAAGTCTGTGGCATTAACAGGAAGGGAGAAAAGTACTTTCTACCCATTTTTAGGTTCAGCGGTAAAATGGCAAGTTTCTATGGAACTGCATCTCGACTTGTGACTGTGGTTTTCCAGGTCACACAAAAATGCTGAAATTCGACTTATACAGTGTTTTTGCTTATTAAACTTGATGAATTCTCTCCTCTTGACTGTAGAATAGTGTGTAAAGCAAAGCACAATACATTCCTATGTGTAGAAGAAAAGATATACGCGATTTCACAATGTGTTCCTAGAACAGCTGTGAGCAACTTTTTTACACAACGTTAACAACACATTTGAAGCTCAATATTTCATGGGCTGAAGCGGGGAAGATAGAAAACGTGTGCCCTGTAAAGGCGAAGTCTGTGGCATTAACAGGAAGGGAGAAAAAGTACTTTCTACCCATTTTTAGGTTCAGCGGTAAAATGGCAAGTTTCTATGGAACTGCATCTCGGCTTGTGACTGTGGTTTTCCCGGTCACACAAAAATGCTGAAATTCGACTTATACAGTGTTTTTGCTTATTAAACTTGATGAATTCTCACCTCTTGACTGTAGAATAGTGTGTAAAGCAAAGCACAATACATTCCTATGTGTAGAAGAAAAGATATACGCGATTTCACAATGTGTTCCTAGAACAGCTGTGAGCAACTTTTTTACACAAAGTTAACAACACATTTGAAGCTCAATATTTCATGGGCTGAAGCGGGGAAGATAGAAAACGTGTGCCCTGTAAAGGCGAAGTCTGTGGCATTAACAGGAAGGGAGAAAAAGTACTTTCTACCCATTTTTAGGTTCAGCGGTAAAACGGCAAGTTTCTATGGAACTGCATCTCGGCTTGTGACTGTGGTTTTCCCGGTCACACAAAAATGCTGAAATTCGACTTATACAGTGTTTTTGATTATTAAACTTGATGAATTCTCTCCTCTTGACTGTAGAATAGTGTGTAAAGCAAAGCACAATACATTTCTATGTGTAGAAGCAAAGATATACGCGATTTCACAATGTGTTCCTAGAACAGCTGTGAGCAACTTTTTTACACAACGTTAACAACACATTTGAAGCTCAATATTTCATGGGCTGAAGCGGGGAAGATAGAAAACGTGTGCCCTGTAAAGGCGAAGTCTGTGGCATT
Organism: Ascaphus truei; assembly: GCF_040206685.1. NCBI lineage: Eukaryota > Metazoa > Chordata > Amphibia > Anura > Ascaphidae > Ascaphus > Ascaphus truei. The sequence goes on along the minus strand of NW_027454646.1, from coordinate 337,033 downwards.
AATATTAAGGGAGAAAAGTACTTTCTACCCATTTTTAGGTACAGCGGTAAAATGGCAAGTTTCTATGGAACTGCATCTCGGCTTGTGACTGTGGTTTTCCCGGTCACACAAAAATGCTGAAATTCGACTTATACAGTGTTTTTGCTTATTAAACTTGATGAATTCTCTCCTCTTGACTGTAGAATAGTGTGTAAAGCAAAGCACAATACATTGCTATGTGTAGAAGCAAAGATATACGCGATTTCACAATGTGTTCCTAGAACAGCTGTGAGCAACTTTTTTACACCACGTTAACAACACATTTGAAGCTCAATATTTCATGGGCTGAAGCGGGGAAGATAGAAAACGTGTGCCCTGTAAAGGCGAAGTCTGTGGCAATAACAGGAAGGGAGAAAAAGTACTTTCTACCCATTTTTAGGTACAGCGGTAAAATGGCAAGTTTCTATGGAACTGCATCTCGGCTTGTGACTGTGGTTTTCCCGGTCACACAAATATGCTGAAATTCGACTTATACAGTGTTTTTGCTTATTAAACTTGATGAATTCTCTCCTCTTGACTGTAGAATAGTGTGTAAAGCAAAGCACAATACATTCCTATGTGTAGAAGAAAAGATATACGCGATTTCACAATGTGTTCCTAGAACAGCTGTGAGCAACTTTTTTACACAAAGTTAACAACACATTTGAAGCTCAATATTTCATGGGCTGAAGCGGGGAAGATAGAAAACGTGTGCCCTGTAAAGGCGAAGTCTGTGGCATTAACAGGAAGGGAGAAAAAGTACTTTCTACCCATTTTTAGGTTCAGCGGTAAAATGGCAAGTTTCTATGGAACTGCATCTCGGCTTGTGACTGTGGTTTTCCCGGTCACACAAAAATGCTGAAATTCGACTTATACAGTGTTTGTGCTTATTAAACTTGATGAATTCTCTCCTCTTGACTGTAGAATAGTGTGTAAAGCAAAGCACAATACATTCCTATGTGTAGAAGCAAAGATATACGCGATTTCACAATGTGTTACTAGAACAGCTGTGAGCAACTTTTTTACACAATGTTAACAACACATTTGAAGCTCAATATTTCATGGGCTGTAGCGGGGAAGATAGAAAACGTGTGCCCTGAAAAGGCGAAGTCTGTGGCATTAACAGGAAGGGAGAAAAAGTACTTTCTACCCATTTTTAGGTTCAGCGGTAAAATGACAAGTTTCTATGGAACTGCATCTCGGCTTGTGACTGTGGTTTTCCCGGTCACACAAAAATGCTGAAATTCGACTTATACAGTGTTTTTGCTTATTAAACTTGATGAATTCTCTCCTCTTGACTGTAGAATAGTGTGTAAAGCAAAGCACAATACATTCCTATGTGTAGAAGAAAAGATATACGCGATTTCACAATGTGTTCCTAGAACAGCTGTGAGCAACTTTTTTACACAATGTTAACAACACATTTGAAGCTCAATATTTCATGACTGAAGCGGGGAAGATAGAAAACGTGTGCCCTGTAAAGGCGAAGTCTGTGGCATTAACAGGAAGGGAGAAAAAGTACTTTCTACCCATTTTTAGGTTCAGCGGTAAAATGGCAAGTTTCTATGGAACTGCATCTCGGCTTGTGACTGTGGTTTTCCCGGTCACACAAAAATGCTGAAATTCGACTTATACAGTGTTTTTGCTTATTAAACTTGATGAATTCTCTCCTCTTGACTGTAGAATAGTGTGTAAAGCAAAGCACAATACATTCCTATGTGTAGAAGAAAAGATATACGCGATTTCACAATGTGTTCCTAGAACAGCTGTGAGCAACTTTTTTACACAAAGTTAACAACACATTTATCTTTGCTTCTACACATAGGAATGTATTGTGCTTTGCTTTACACACTATTCTACAGTCAAGAGGAGAGAATTCATCAAGTTTAATAAGCAAAAACACTGTATAAGTCGAATTTCAGCATTTTTGTGTGACCGGGAAAACCACAGTCACAAGCCGAGATGCAGTTCCATAGAAACTTGTCATTTTACCGCTGAACCTAAAAATGGGTAGAAAGTACTTTTTCTCCCTTCCTGTTAATGCCACAGACTTCGCCTTTTCAGGGCACACGTTTTCTATCTTCCCCGCTTCAGCCCATGAAATATTGAGCTTCAAATGTGTTGTTAACTTTGTGTAAAAAAGTTGCACACAGCTGTTCTAGGAACACATTGTGAAATCGCGTATATCTTTTCTTCTACACATAGGAATGTATTGTGCTTTGCTTTACACACTATTCTACAGTCAAGAGGAGAGAATTCATCAAGTTTAATAAGCAAAAACACTGTATAAGTCGAATTTCAGCATTTTTGTGTGACCGGGAAAACCACAGTCACAAGTCGAGATGCAGTTCCATAGAAACTTGCCATTTTACCGCTGAACCTAAAAATGGGTAGAAAGTACTTTTTCTCCCTTCCTGTTAATGCCACAGACTTCGCCTTTACAGGGCACACGTTTTCTATCTTCCCCGCTTCAGCCCATGAAATATTGAGCTTCAAATGTGTTGTTAACTTTGTGTAAAAAAGTTGCTCACAGCTGTTCTAGGAACACATTGTGAAATCGCGTATATCTTTTCTTCTACACATAGGAATGTATTGTGCTTTGCTTTACACACTATTCTACAGTCAAGAGGAGAGAATTCATCAAGTTTAATAAGCAAAAACACTGTATAAGTCGAATTTCAGCATTTTTGTGTGACCGGGAAAACCACAGTCACAAGCCGAGATGCAGTTCCATAGAAACTTGTCATTTTACCGCTGAACCTAAAAATGGGTAGAAAGTACTTTTTCTCCCTTCCTGTTAATGCCACAGACTTCGCCTTTTCAGGGCACACGTTTTCTATCTTCCCCGCTTCAGCCCATGAAATATTGAGCTTCAAATGTGTTGTTAACTTTGTGTAAAAAAGTTGCTCACAGCTGTTCTAGGAACACATTGTGAAATCGCGTATATCTTTGCTTCTACACATAGGAATGTATTGTGCTTTGCTTTACACACTATTCTACAGTCAAGAGGAGAGAATTCATCAAGTTTAATAAGCAAAAACACTGTATAAGTCGAATTTCAGCATTTTTGTGTGACCGGGAAAACCACAGTCACAAGCCGAGATGCAGTTCCATAGAAACTTGTCATTTTACCGCTGAACCTAAAAATGGGTAGAAAGTACTTTTTCTCCCTTCCTGTTAATGCCACAGACTTCGCCTTTTCAGGGCACACGTTTTCTATCTTCCCCGCTTCAGCCCATGAAATATTGAGCTTCAAATGTGTTGTTAACTTTGTGTAAAAAAGTTGCTCACAGCTGTTCTAGGAACACATTGTGAAATCGCGTATATCTTTTCTTCTACACATAGGAATGTATTGTGCTTTGCTTTACACACTATTCTACAGTCAAGAGGAGAGAATTCATCAAGTTTAATAAGCAAAAACACTGTATAAGTCGAATTTCAGCATTTTTGTGTGACCGGGAAAACCACAGTCACAAGCCGAGATGCAGTTCCATAGAAACTTGCCATTTTACCGCTGAACCTAAAAATGGGTAGAAAGTACTTTTTCTCCCTTCCTGTTAATGCCACAGACTTCGCCTTTACAGGGCACACGTTTTCTATCTTCCCCGCTTCAGCCCATGAAATATTGAGCTTCAAATGTGTTGTTAACTTTGTGTAAAAAAGTTGCTCACAGCTGTTCTAGGAACACATTGTGAAATCGCGTATATCTTTTCTTCTACACATAGGAATGTATTGTGCTTTGCTTTACACACTATTCTACAGTCAAGAGGAGAGAATTCATCAAGTTTAATAAGCAAAAACACTGTATAAGTCGAATTTCAGCATTTTTGTGTGACCGGGAAAACCACAGTCACAAGTCAAGATGCAGTTCCATAGAAACTTGCCATTTTACCGCTGAACCTAAAAATGGGTAGAAAGTACTTTTCTCCCTTCCTGTTAATGCCACAGACTTCGCCTTTACAGGGCACACGTTTTCTATCTTCCCCGCTTCAGCCCATGAAATATTGAGCTTCAAATGTGTTGTTAACTTTGTGTAAAAAAGTTGCTCACAGCTGTTCTAGGAACACATTGTGAAATCGCGTATATCTTTTCTTCTACACATAGGAATGTATTGTGCTTTGCTTTACACACTATTCTACAGTCAAGAGGAGAGAATTCATCAAGTTTAATAAGCAAAAACACTGTATAAGTCGAATTTCAGCATTTTTGTGTGACCGGGAAAACCACAGTCACAAGCCGAGAAGCAGTTCCATAGAAACTTGCCATTTTACCGCTGAATCTAAAAATGGGTAGAAAGTACTTTTTCTCCCTTCGTGTTATTGCCACAGACTTCGCCTTTACAGGGCACACGTTTTCTATCTTCCCCGCTTCAGCCCATGAAATATTGAGCTTCAAATGTGTTGTTAACGTGGTGTAAAAAAGTTGCTCACAGCTGTTCTAGGAACACATTGTGAAATCGCGTATATCTTTGCTTCTACACATAGCAATGTATTGTGCTTTGCTTTACACACTATTCTACAGTCAAGAGGAGAGAATTCATCAAGTTTAATAAGCAAAAACACTGTATAAGTCGAATTTCAGCATTTTTGTGTGACCGGGAAAACCACAGTCACAAGCCGAGATGCAGTTCCATAGAAACTTGCCATTTTACCGCTGTACCTAAAAATGGGTAGAAAGTACTTTTCTCCCTTAATATTAATGCCACAGACTTCGCCTTTACAGGGCACACGTTTTCTATCTTCCCCGCTTCAGCCCATGAAATATTGAGCTTCAAATGTGTTGTTAACGTTGTGTAAAAAAGTTGCTCACAGCTGTTCTAGGAACACATTGTGAAATCGCGTATATCTTTGCTTCTACACATAGAAATGTATTGTGCTTTGCTTTACACACTATTCTACAGTCAAGAGGAGAGAATTCATCAAGTTTAATAATCAAAAACACTGTATAAGTCGAATTTCAGCATTTTTGTGTGACCGGGAAAACCACAGTCACAAGCCGAGATGCAGTTCCATAGAAACTTGCCGTTTTACCGCTGAACCTAAAAATGGGTAGAAAGTACTTTTTCTCCCTTCCTGTTAATGCCACAGACTTCGCCTTTACAGGGCACACGTTTTCTATCTTCCCCGCTTCAGCCCATGAAATATTGAGCTTCAAATGTGTTGTTAACTTTGTGTAAAAAAGTTGCTCACAGCTGTTCTAGGAACACATTGTGAAATCGCGTATATCTTTTCTTCTACACATAGGAATGTATTGTGCTTTGCTTTACACACTATTCTACAGTCAAGAGGAGAGAATTCATCAAGTTTAATAAGCAAAAACACTGTATAAGTCGAATTTCAGCATTTTTGTGTGACCGGGAAAACCACAGTCACAAGCCGAGATGCAGTTCCATAGAAACTTGCCATTTTACCGCTGAACCTAAAAATGGGTAGAAAGTACTTTTTCTCCCTTCCTGTTAATGCCACAGACTTCGCCTTTACAGGGCACACGTTTTCTATCTTCCCCGCTTCAGCTCATGAAATATTGAGCTTCAAATGTGTTGTTAACGTTGTGTAAAAAAGTTGCTCACAGCTGTTCTAGTAACACATTGTGAAATCGCGTATATCTTTGCTTCTACACATAGGAATGTATTGTGCTTTGCTTTACACACTATTCTACAGTCAAGAGGAGAGAATTCATCAAGTTTAATAAGCACAAACACTGTATAAGTCGAATTTCAGCATTTTTGTGTGACCGGGAAAACCACAGTCACAAGTCGAGATGCAGTTCCATAGAGACTTGCCATTTTACCGCTGAACCTAAAAATGGGTAGAAAGTACTTTTTCTCCCTTCCTGTTAATGCCACAGACTTCGCCTTTACAGGGCACACGTTTTCTATCTTCCCCGCTTCAGTCATGAAATATTGAGCTTCAAATGTGTTGTTAACATTGTGTAAAAAAGTTGCTCACAGCTGTTCTAGGAACACATTGTGAAATCGCGTATATCTTTTCTTCTACACATAGGAATGTATTGTGCTTTGCTTTACACACTATTCTACAGTCAAGAGGAGAGAATTCATCAAGTTTAATAAGCAAAAACACTGTATAAGTCGAATTTCAGCATTTTTGTGTGACCGGGAAAACCACAGTCACAAGCCGAGATGCAGTTCCATAGAAACTTGTCATTTTACCGCTGAACCTAAAAATGGGTAGAAAGTACTTTTTCTCCCTTCCTGTTAATGCCACAGACTTCGCCTTTTCAGGGCACACGTTTTCTATCTTCCCCGCTTCAGCCCATGAAATATTGAGCTTCAAATGTGTTGTTAACTTTGTGTAAAAAAGTTGCTCACAGCTGTTCTAGGAACACATTGTGAAATCGCGTATATCTTTTCTTCTACACATAGGAATGTATTGTGCTTTGCTTTACACACTATTCTACAGTCAAGAGGAGAGAATTCATCAAGTTTAATAAGCAAAAACACTGTATAAGTCGAATTTCAGCATTTTTGTGTGACCGGGAAAACCACAGTCACAAGCCGAGATTCAGTTCCATAGAAACTTGCCATTTTACCGCTGAACCTAAAAATGGGTAGAAAGTACTTTTTCTCCCTTCCTGTTAATGCCACAGACTTCGCCTTTACAGGGCACACGTTTTCTATCTTCCCCGCTTCAGCCCATGAAATATTGAGCTTCAAATGTGTTGTTAACATTGTGTAAAAAAGTTGCTCACAGCTGTTCTAGGAACACATTGTGAAATCGCGTATATCTTTGCTTCTACACATAGGAATGTATTGTGCTTTGCTTTACACACTATTCTACAGTCAAGAGGAGAGAATTCATCAAGTTTAATAAGCAAAAACACTGTATAAGTCGAATTTCAGCATTTTTGTGTGACCGGGAAAACCACAGTCACAAGCCGAGATGCAGTTCCATAGAAACTTGCCATTTTACCGCTGTACCTAAAAATGGGTAGAAAGTACTTTTTCTCCCTTCCTGTTATTGCCACAGACTTCGCCTTTACAGGGCACACGTTTTCTATCTTCCCCGCTTCAGCCCATGAAATATTGAGCTTCAAATGTGTTGTTAACGTGGTGTAAAAAAGTTGCTCACAGCTGTTCTAGGAACACATTGTGAAATCGCGTATATCTTTGCTTCTACACATAGCAATGTATTGTGCTTTGCTTTACACACTATTCTACAGTCAAGAGGAGAGAATTCATCAAGTTTAATAAGCAAAAACACTGTATAAGTCGAATTTCAGCATTTTTGTGTGACCGGGAAAACCACAGTCACAAGCCGAGATGCAGTTCCATAGAAACTTGCCATTTTACCGCTGTACCTAAAAATGGGTAGAAAGTACTTTTCTCCCTTAATATTAATGCCACAGACTTCGCCTTTACAGGGCACACGTTTTCTATCTTCCCCGCTTCAGCCCATGAAATATTGAGCTTCAAATGTGTTGTTAACGTTGTGTAAAAAAGTTGCTCACAGCTGTTCTAGGAACACATTGTGAAATCGCGTATATCTTTGCTTCTACACATAGAAATGTATTGTGCTTTGCTTTACACACTATTCTACAGTCAAGAGGAGAGAATTCATCAAGTTTAATAATCAAAAACACTGTATAAGTCGAATTTCAGCATTTTTGTGTGACCGGGAAAACCACAGTCACAAGCCGAGATGCAGTTCCATAGAAACTTGCCGTTTTACCGCTGAACCTAAAAATGGGTAGAAAGTACTTTTTCTCCCTTCCTGTTAATGCCACAGACTTCGCCTTTACAGGGCACACGTTTTCTATCTTCCCCGCTTCAGCCCATGAAATATTGAGCTTCAAATGTGTTGTTAACTTTGTGTAAAAAAGTTGCTCACAGCTGTTCTAGGAACACATTGTGAAATCGCGTATATCTTTTCTTCTACACATAGGAATGTATTGTGCTTTGCTTTACACACTATTCTACAGTCAAGAGGAGAGAATTCATCAAGTTTAATAAGCAAAAACACTGTATAAGTCGAATTTCAGCATTTTTGTGTGACCGGGAAAACCACAGTCACAAGCCGAGATGCAGTTCCATAGAAACTTGCCATTTTACCGCTGAACCTAAAAATGGGTAGAAAGTACTTTTTCTCCCTTCCTGTTAATGCCACAGACTTCGCCTTTACAGGGCACACGTTTTCTATCTTCCCCGCTTCAGCCCATGAAATATTGAGCTTCAAATGTGTTGTTAACGTTGTGTAAAAAAGTTGCTCACAGCTGTTCTAGTAACACATTGTGAAATCGCGTATATCTTTGCTTCTACACATAGGAATGTATTGTGCTTTGCTTTACACACTATTCTACAGTCAAGAGGAGAGAATTCATCAAGTTTAATAAGCACAAACACTGTATAAGTCGAATTTCAGCATTTTTGTGTGACCGGGAAAACCACAGTCACAAGCCGAGATGCAGTTCCATAGAAACTTGTCATTTTACCGCTGAACCTAAAAATGGGTAGAAAGTACTTTTTCTCCCTTCCTGTTAATGCCACAGACTTCGCCTTTTCAGGGCACACGTTTTCTATCTTCCCCGCTTCAGCCCATGAAATATTGAGCTTCTAATGTGTTGTTAACTTTGTGTAAAAAAGTTGCTCACAGCTGTTCTAGGAACACATTGTGAAATCGCGTATATCTTTTCTTCTACACATAGGAATGTATTGTGCTTTGCTTTACACACTATTCTACAGTCAAGAGGAGAGAATTCATCAAGTTTAATAAGCAAAAACACTGTATAAGTCGAATTTCAGCATTTTTGTGTGACCGGGAAAACCACAGTCACAAGCCGAGATGCAGTTCCATAGAAACTTGCCATTTTACCGCTGAACCTAAAAATGGGTAGAAAGTACTTTTTCTCCCTTCCTGTTAATGCCACAGACTTCGCCTTTACAGGGCACACGTTTTCTATCTTCCCCGCTTCAGTTCATGAAATATTGAGCTTCAAATGTGTTGTTAACATTGTGTAAAAAAGTTGCTCACAGCTGTTCTAGGAACACATTGTGAAATCGCGTATATCTTTTCTTCTACACATAGGAATGTATTGTGCTTTGCTTTACACACTATTCTACAGTCAAGAGGAGAGAATTCATCAAGTTTAATAAGCAAAAACACTGTATAAGTCGAATTTCAGCATTTTTGTGTGACCGGGAAAACCACAGTCACAAGCCGAGATGCAGTTCCATAGAAACTTGCCATTTTACCGCTGAACCTAAAAATGGGTAGAAAGTACTTTTTCTCCTTTCCTGTTAATGCCACAGACTTCGCCTTTACAGGGCACACGTTTTCTATCTTCCCCGCTTCAGCCCATGAAATATTGAGCTTCAAATGTGTTGTTAACATTGTGTAAAAAAGTTGCTCACAGCTGTTCTAGGAACACATTGTGAAATCGCGTATATCTTTTCTTCTACACATAGGAATGTATTGTGCTTTGCTTTACACACTATTCTACAGTCAAGAGGAGAGAATTCATCAAGTTTAATAAGCAAAAACACTGTATAAGTCGAATTTCAGCATTTTTGTGTGACCGGGAAAACCACAGTCACAAGCCGAGATGCAGTTCCATAGAAACTTGCCATTTTACCGCTGAACCTAAAAATGGGTAGAAAGTACTTTTTCTCCCTTCCTGTTAATGCCACAGACTTCGCCTTTACAGGGCACACGTTTTCTATCTTCCCCGCTTCAGCCCATGAAATATTGAGCTTCAAATGTGTTGTTAACGTTGTGTAAAAAAGTTGCTCACAGCTGTTCTAGTAACACATTGTGAAATCGCGTATATCTTTGCTTCTACACATAGGAATGTATTGTGCTTTGCTTTACACACTATTCTACAGTCAAGAGGAGAGAATTCATCAAGTTTAATAAGCACAAACACTGTATAAGTCGAATTTCAGCATTTTTGTGTGACCGGGAAAACCACAGTCACAAGCCGAGATGCAGTTCCATAGAAACTTGTCATTTTACCGCTGAACCTAAAAATGGGTAGAAAGTACTTTTTCTCCCTTCCTGTTAATGCCACAGACTTCGCCTTTTCAGGGCACACGTTTTCTATCTTCCCCGCTTCAGCCCATGAAATATTGAGCTTCTAATGTGTTGTTAACTTTGTGTAAAAAAGTTGCTCACAGCTGTTCTAGGAACACATTGTGAAATCGCGTATATCTTTTCTTCTACACATAGGAATGTATTGTGCTTTGCTTTACACACTATTCTACAGTCAAGAGGAGAGAATTCATCAAGTTTAATAAGCAAAAACACTGTATAAGTCGAATTTCAGCATTTTTGTGTGACCGGGAAAACCACAGTCACAAGCCGAGATGCAGTTCCATAGAAACTTGCCATTTTACCGCTGAACCTAAAAATGGGTAGAAAGTACTTTTTCTCCCTTCCTGTTAATGCCACAGACTTCGCCTTTACAGGGCACACGTTTTCTATCTTCCCCGCTTCAGTTCATGAAATATTGAGCTTCAAATGTGTTGTTAACATTGTGTAAAAAAGTTGCTCACAGCTGTTCTAGGAACACATTGTGAAATCGCGTATATCTTTTCTTCTACACATAGGAATGTATTGTGCTTTGCTTTACACACTATTCTACAGTCAAGAGGAGAGAATTCATCAAGTTTAATAAGCAAAAACACTGTATAAGTCGAATTTCAGCATTTTTGTGTGACCGGGAAAACCACAGTCACAAGCCGAGATGCAGTTCCATAGAAACTTGCCATTTTACCGCTGAACCTAAAAATGGGTAGAAAGTACTTTTTCTCCCTTCCTGTTAATGCCACAGACTTCGCCTTTACAGGGCACACGTTTTCTATCTTCCCCGCTTCAGCCCATGAAATATTGAGCTTCAAATGTGTTGTTAACATTGTGTAAAAAAGTTGCTCACAGCTGTTCTAGGAACACATTGTGAAATCGCGTATATCTTTGCTTCTACACATAGGAATGTATTGTGCTTTGCTTTACACACTATTCTACAGTCAAGAGGAGAGAATTCATCAAGTTTAATAAGCAAAAACACTGTATAAGTCGAATTTCAGCATTTTTGTGTGACCGGGAAAACCACAGTCACAAGCCGAGATGCAGTTCCATAGAAACTTGCCATTTTACCGCTGTACCTAAAAATGGGTAGAAAGTACTTTTTCTCCCTTCCTGTTATTGCCACAGACTTCGCCTTTACAGGGCACACGTTTTCTATCTTCCCCGCTTCAGCCCATGAAATATTGAGCTTCAAATGTGTTGTTAACGTGGTGTAAAAAAGTTGCTCACAGCTGTTCTAGGAACACATTGTGAAATCGCGTATATCTTTGCTTCTACACATAGCAATGTATTGTGCTTTGCTTTACACACTATTCTACAGTCAAGAGGAGAGAATTCATCAAGTTTAATAAGCAAAAACACTGTATAAGTCGAATTTCAGCATTTTTGTGTGACCGGGAAAACCACAGTCACAAGCCGAGATGCAGTTCCATAGAAACTTGCCATTTTACCGCTGTACCTAAAAATGGGTAGAAAGTACTTTTCTCCCTTAATATTAATGCCACAGACTTCGCCTTTACAGGGCACACGTTTTCTATCTTCCCCGCTTCAGCCCATGAAATATTGAGCTTCAAATGTGTTGTTAACGTTGTGTAAAAAAGTTGCTCACAGCTGTTCTAGGAACACATTGTGAAATCGCGTATATCTTTGCTTCTACACATAGAAATGTATTGTGCTTTGCTTTACACACTATTCTACAGTCAAGAGGAGAGAATTCATCAAGTTTAATAATCAAAAACACTGTATAAGTCGAATTTCAGCATTTTTGTGTGACCGGGAAAACCACAGTCACAAGCCGAGATGCAGTTCCATAGAAACTTGCCGTTTTACCGCTGAACCTAAAAATGGGTAGAAAGTACTTTTTCTCCCTTCCTGTTAATGCCACAGACTTCGCCTTTACAGGGCACACGTTTTCTATCTTCCCCGCTTCAGCCCATGAAATATTGAGCTTCAAATGTGTTGTTAACTTTGTGTAAAAAAGTTGCTCACAGCTGTTCTAGGAACACATTGTGAAATCGCGTATATCTTTTCTTCTACACATAGGAATGTATTGTGCTTTGCTTTACACACTATTCTACAGTCAAGAGGAGAGAATTCATCAAGTTTAATAAGCAAAAACACTGTATAAGTCGAATTTCAGCATTTTTGTGTGACCGGGAAAACCACAGTCACAAGCCGAGATGCAGTTCCATAGAAACTTGCCATTTTACCGCTGAACCTAAAAATGGGTAGAAAGTACTTTTTCTCCCTTCCTGTTAATGCCACAGACTTCGCCTTTACAGGGCACACGTTTTCTATCTTCCCCGCTTCAGTTCATGAAATATTGAGCTTCAAATGTGTTGTTAACATTGTGTAAAAAAGTTGCTCACAGCTGTTCTAGGAACACATTGTGAAATCGCGTATATCTTTTCTTCTACACATAGGAATGTATTGTGCTTTGCTTTACACACTATTCTACAGTCAAGAGGAGAGAATTCATCAAGTTTAATAAGCAAAAACACTGTATAAGTCGAATTTCAGCATTTTTGTGTGACCGGGAAAACCACAGTCACAAGCCGAGATGCAGTTCCATAGAAACTTGCCATTTTACCGCTGAACCTAAAAATGGGTAGAAAGTACTTTTTCTCCCTTCCTGTTAATGCCACAGACTTCGCCTTTACAGGGCACACGTTTTCTATCTTCCCCGCTTCAGCCCATGAAATATTGAGCTTCAAATGTGTTGTTAACATTGTGTAAAAAAGTTGCTCACAGCTGTTCTAGGAACACATTGTGAAATCGCGTATATCTTTGCTTCTACACATAGGAATGTATTGTGCTTTGCTTTACACACTATTCTACAGTCAAGAGGAGAGAATTCATCAAGTTTAATAAGCAAAAACACTGTATAAGTCGAATTTCAGCATTTTTGTGTGACCGGGAAAACCACAGTCACAAGCCGAGATGCAGTTCCATAGAAACTTGCCATTTTACCGCTGTACCTAAAAATGGGTAGAAAGTACTTTTTCTCCCTTCCTGTTATTGCCACAGACTTCGCCTTTACAGGGCACACGTTTTCTATCTTCCCCGCTTCAGCCCATGAAATATTGAGCTTCAAATGTGTTGTTAACGTGGTGTAAAAAAGTTGCTCACAGCTGTTCTAGGAACACATTGTGAAATCGCGTATATCTTTGCTTCTACACATAGCAATGTATTGTGCTTTGCTTTACACACTATTCTACAGTCAAGAGGAGAGAATTCATCAAGTTTAATAAGCAAAAACACTGTATAAGTCGAATTTCAGCATTTTTGTGTGACCGGGAAAACCACAGTCACAAGCCGAGATGCAGTTCCATAGAAACTTGCAATTTTACCGCTGTACCTAAAAATGGGTAGAAAGTACTTTTCTCCCTTAATATTAATGCCACAGACTTCGCCTTTACAGGGCACACGTTTTCTATCTTCCCCGCTTCAGCCCATGAAATATTGAGCTTCAAATGTGTTGTTAACGTTGTGTAAAAAAGTTGCTCACAGCTGTTCTAGGAACACATTGTGAAATCGCGTATATCTTTGCTTCTACACATAGAAATGTATTGTGCTTTGCTTTACACACTATTCTACAGTCAAGAGGAGAGAATTCATCAAGTTTAATAAGCAAAAACACTGTATAAGTCGAATTTCAGCATTTTTGTGTGACCGGGAAAACCACAGTCACAAGCCGAGATGCAGTTCCATAGAAACTTGCCGTTTTACCGCTGAACCTAAAAATGGGTAGAAAGTACTTTTTCTCCCTTCCTGTTAATGCCACAGACTTCGCCTTTACAGGGCACACGTTTTCTATCTTCCCCGCTTCAGCCCATGAAATATTGAGCTTCAAATGTGTTGTTAACTTTGTGTAAAAAAGTTGCTCACAGCTGTTCTAGGAACACATTGTGAAATCGCGTATATCTTTTCTTCTACACATAGAAATGTATTGTGCTTTGCTTTACACACTATTCTACAGTCAAGAGGAGAGAATTCATCAAGTTTAATAAGCAAAAACACTGTATAAGTCGAATTTCAGCATTTTTGTGTGACCGGGAAAACCACAGTCACAAGCCGAGATGCAGTTCCATAGAAACTTGCCGTTTTACCGCTGAACCTAAAAATGGGTAGAAAGTACTTTTTCTCCCTTCCTGTTAATGCCACAGACTTCGCCTTTACAGGGCACACGTTTTCTATCTTCCCCGCTTCAGCCCATGAAATATTGAGCTTCAAATGTGTTGTTAACTTTGTGTAAAAAAGTTGCTCACAGCTGTTCTAGGAACACATTGTGAAATCGCGTATATCTTTTCTTCTACACATAGAAATGTATTGTGCTTTGCTTTACACACTATTCTACAGTCAAGAGGAGAGAATTCATCAAGTTTAATAAGCAAAAACACTGTATAAGTCGAATTTCAGCATTTTTGTGTGACCGGGAAAACCACAGTCACAAGCCGAGATGCAGTTCCATAGAAACTTGCCGTTTTACCGCTGAACCTAAAAATGGGTAGAAAGTACTTTTTCTCCCTTCCTGTTAATGCCACAGACTTCGCCTTTACAGGGCACACGTTTTCTATCTTCCCCGCTTCAGCCCATGAAATATTGAGCTTCAAATGTGTTGTTAACTTTGTGTAAAAAAGTTGCTCACAGCTGTTCTAGGAACACATTGTGAAATCGCGTATATCTTTTCTTCTACACATAGGAATGTATTGTGCTTTGCTTTACACACTATTCTACAGTCAAGAGGAGAGAATTCATCAAGTTTAATAAGCAAAAACACTGTATAAGTCGAATTTCAGCATTTTTGTGTGACCGGGAAAACCACAGTCACAAGCCGAGATGCAGTTCCATAGAAACTTGCCATTTTACCGCTGAACCTAAAAATGGGTAGAAAGTACTTTTTCTCCCTTCCTGTTAATGCCACAGACTTCGCCTTTACAGGGCACACGTTTTCTATCTTCCCCGCTTCAGCCCATGAAATATTGAGCTTCAAATGTGTTGTTAACGTTGTGTAAAAAAGTTGCTCACAGCTGTTCTAGTAACACATTGTGAAATCGCGTATATCTTTGCTTCTACACATAGGAATGTATTGTGCTTTGCTTTACACACTATTCTACAGTCAAGAGGAGAGAATTCATCAAGTTTAATAAGCACAAACACTGTATAAGTCGAATTTCAGCATTTTTGTGTGACCGGGAAAACCACAGTCACAAGTCGAGATGCAGTTCCATAGAGACTTGCCATTTTACCGCTGAACCTAAAAATGGGTAGAAAGTACTTTTTCTCCCTTCCTGTTAATGCCACAGACTTCGCCTTTACAGGGCACACGTTTTCTATCTTCCCCGCTTCAGTCATGAAATATTGAGCTTCAAATGTGTTGTTAACATTGTGTAAAAAAGTTGCTCACAGCTGTTCTAGGAACACATTGTGAAATCGCGTATATCTTTTCTTCTACACATAGGAATGTATTGTGCTTTGCTTTACACACTATTCTACAGTCAAGAGGAGAGAATTCATCAAGTTTAATAAGCAAAAACACTGTATAAGTCGAATTTCAGCATTTTTGTGTGACCGGGAAAACCACAGTCACAAGCCGAGATGCAGTTCCATAGAAACTTGCCATTTTACCGCTGAACCTAAAAATGGGTAGAAAGTACTTTTTCTCCCTTCCTGTTAATGCCACAGACTTCGCCTTTACAGGGCACACGTTTTCTATCTTCCCCGCTTCAGCCCATGAAATATTGAGCTTCAAATGTGTTGTTAACTTTGTGTAAAAAAGTTGCTCACAGCTGTTCTAGGAACACATTGTGAAATCGCGTATATCTTTTCTTCTACACATAGGAATGTATTGTGCTTTGCTTTACACACTATTCTACAGTCAAGAGGAGAGAATTCATCAAGTTTAATAAGCAAAAACACTGTATAAGTCGAATTTCAGCATTTTTGTGTGACCGGGAAAACCACAGTCACAAGTCGAGATGCAGTTCCATAGAAACTTGCCATTTTACCGCTGAACCTAAAAATGGGTAGAAAGTACTTTTCTCCCTTCCTGTTAATGCCACAGACTTCGCCTTTACAGGGCACAAGTTTTCTATCTTCCCCGCTTCAGCCCATGAAACATTGAGCTTCAAATGTGTTGTTAACTTTGTGTAAAAAAGTTGCTCACAGCTGTTCTAGGAACACATTGTGAAATCGCGTATATCTTTTCTTCTACACATAGGAATGTATTGTGCTTTGCTTTACACACTATTCTACAGTCAAGAGGAGAGAATTCATCAAGTTTAATAAGCAAAAACACTGTATAAGTCGAATTTCAGCATTTTTGTGTGACCGGGAAAACCACAGTCACAAGCCGAGAAGCAGTTCCATAGAAACTTGCCATTTTACCGCTGAACCTAAAAATGGGTAGAAAGTACTTTTTCTCCCTTCCTGTTAATGCCACAGACTTCGCCTTTACATGGCACACGTTTTCTATCTTCCCCGCTTCAGCCCATGAAATATTGAGCTTCAAATGTGTTGTTAACATTGTGTAAAAAAGTTGCTCACAGCTGTTCTAGGAACACATTGTGAAATCGCGTATATCTTTGCTTCTACACATAGGAATGTATTGTGCTTTGCTTTACACACTATTCTACAGTCAAGAGGAGAGAATTCATCAAGTTTAATAAGCAAAAACACTGTATAAGTCGAATTTCAGCATTTTTGTGTGACCGGGAAAACCACAGTCACAAGCCGAGATGCAGTTCCATAGAAACTTGCCATTTTACCGCTGTACCTAAAAATGGGTAGAAAGTACTTTTTCTCCCTTCCTGTTAATGCCACAGACTTCGCCTTTACAGGGCACACGTTTTCTATCTTCCCCGCTTCAGCCCATGAAATATTGAGCTTCAAATGTGTTGTTAACGTGGTGTAAAAAAGTTGCTCACAGCTGTTCTAGGAACACATTGTGAAATCGCGTACTGTATATCTTTGCTTCTACACATAGCAATGTATTGTGCTTTGCTTTACACACTATTCTACAGTCAAGAGGAGAGAATTCATCAAGTTTAATAAGCAAAAACACTGTATAAGTCGAATTTCAGCATTTTTGTGTGACCGGGAAAACCACAGTCACAAGCCGAGATGCAGTTCCATAGAAACTTGCCATTTTACCGCTGAACCTAAAAATGGGTAGAAAGTACTTTTCTCCCTTCCTGTTAATGCCACAGACTTCGCCTTTACAGGGCACACGTTTTCTATCTTCCCCGCTTCAGCCCATGAAATATTGAGCTTCAAATGTGTTGTTAACGTGGTGTAAAAAAGTTGCTTCTAATGTACCAAAGCTGGACTTAGACATAATTTCACTCTCACAACATTATGGCTGGTTGGAGAGAGTCCGAATCACAAGTACCGGGTCCATGGTTCTGGCCGTATACTGGGGGGACGGGGACGACTCCCATTAACCCCTGACTATACCGGGGATACGCTTATCACAATGCCTTTCTGGTCTGTGCTGAAGCAGGGCATTCTGGCAGCCAAGTGGCTTGACCTTTATTAGTGAGCCTGGTTACCCCCTCTCGGAACCACAGACTTAGAAATCGCCAGCTTATATACAGTGCATAAAATATATTTATATATATACCCTTATACACCATTTTAATAAAAAATATCACAAAATTCTTCTAAGTCCCTCGGGAAGAGTGAAAGACGCGCACGTTCATTTTCAGAGCTCCTAGACCTTCCTATAAGAAGTTAGCCAAAAAGTAGCTTCGAAAAACGCTTAGGTTAAGTTTCAGAGTTGCTTCTAATGTACCAAAGCTGGACTTAGACATAATTTCACTCTCACAACATTATGGCTGGTTGGAGACAGTCCGAACCACAAGTACCGGGTCCATGGTTCTGGCCGTATACTGGCGGGACGGGGACGACTCCCATTAACCCCTGACTATACCGGGGATACGCTTATCACAATGCCTTTCTGGTCTGTGCTGAAGCAGGGCATTCTGGCAGCCAAGTGGCTTGACCTTTATTAGTGAGCCTGGTTACCCCCTCTCGGAACCACAGACTTAGAAATCGCCAGCTCATATACAGTGCATAAAATATATTTATATATATACCCTTATACACCATTTAATAAAAAATATCACAAAATTCTTCTAAGTCCCTCGGGAAGAGTGAAAGACGCGCACGTTCATTTTCAGAGCTCCTAGACCTTCCTATAAGAAGTTAGCCAAAAAGTAGCTTCGAAAAACGCTTAGGTTAAGTTTCAGAGTTGCTTCTAATGTACCAAAGCTGGACTTAGACATAATTTCACTCTCACAACATTATGGCTGGTTGGAGACAGTCCGAACCACAAGTACCGGGTCCATGGTTCTGGCCGTATACTGGGGGGACGGGGACGACTCCCATTAACCCCTGACTATACCGGGGATACGCTTATCACAATGCCTTTCTGGTCTGTGCTGAAGCAGGGCATTCTGGCAGCCAAGTGGCTTGACCTTTATTAGTGAGCCTGGTTACCCCCTCTCGGAACCACAGACTTAGAAATCGCCAGCTCATATACAGTGCATAAAATATATTTATATATATACCCTTATACACCATTTAATAAAAAATATCACAAAATTCTTCTAAGTCCCTCGGGAAGAGTGAAAGACGCGCACGTTCATTTTCAGAGCTCCTAGATCTTCCTATAAGAAGTTAGCCAAAAAGTAGCTTCGAAAAACGCTTAGGTTAAGTTTCAGAGTTGCTTCTAATGTACCAAAGCTGGACTTAGACATAATTTCACTCTCACAACATTATGGCTGGTTGGAGACAGTCCGAACCACAAGTACCGGGTCCATGGTTCTGGCCGTATACTGGGGGGACGGGGACGACTCCCATTAACCCCTGACTATACCGGGGATACGCTTATCACAATGCCTTTCTGGTCTGTGCTGAAGCAGGGCATTCTGGCAGCCAAGTGGCTTGACCTTTATTAGTGAGCCTGGTTACCCCCTCTCGGAACCACAGACTTAGAAATCGCCAGCTCATATACAGTGCATAAAATATATTTATATATATACCCTTATACACCATTTTAATAAAAAATATCACAAAATTCTTCTAAGTCCCTCGGGAAGAGTGAAAGACGCGCACGTTCATTTTCAGAGCTCCTAGACCTTCCTATAAGAAGTTAGCCAAAAAGTAGCTTCGAAAAACGCTTAGGTTAAGTTTCAGAGTTGCTTCTAATGTACCAAAGCTGGACTTAGACATAATTTCACTCTCACAACATTATGGCTGGTTGGAGAGAGTCCGAACCACAAGTACCGGGTCCATGGTTCTGGCCGTATACTGGGGGGACGGGGACGACTCCCATTAACCCCTGACTATACCGGGGATACGCTTATCACAATGCCTTTCTGGTCTGTGCTGAAGCAGGGCATTCTGGCAGCCAAGTGGCTTGACCTTTATTAGTGAGCCTGGTTACCCCCTCTCGGAACCACAGACTTAGAAATCGCCAGCTCATATACAGTGCATAAAATATATTTATATATATACCCTTATACACCATTTAATAAAAAATATCACAAAATTCTTCTAAGTCCCTCGGGAAGAGTGAAAGACTCGCACGTTCATTTTCAGAGCTCCTAGATCTTCCTATAAGAAGTTAGCCAAAAAGTAGCTTCGAAAAACGCTTAGGTTAAGTTTCAGAGTTGCTTCTAATGTACCAAAGCTGGACTTAGACATAATTTCACTCTCACAACATTATGGCTGGTTGGAGACAGTCCGAACCACAAGTACCGGGTCCATGGTTCTGGCCGTATACTGGGGGGACGGGGACGACTCCCATTAACCCCTGACTATACCGGGGATACGCTTATCACAATGCCTTTCTGGTCTGTGCTGAAGCAGGGCATTCTGGCAGCCAAGTGGCTTGACCTTTATTAGTGAGCCTGGTTACCCCCTCTCGGAACCACAGACTTAGAAATCGCCAGCTCATATACAGTGCATAAAATATATTTATATATATACCCTTATACACCATTTAATAAAAAATATCACAAAATTCTTCTAAGTCCCTCGGGAAGAGTGAAAGACGCGCACGTTCATTTTCAGAGCTCCTAGACCTTCCTATAAGAAGTTAGCCAAAAAGTAGCTTCGAAAAACGCTTAGGTTAAGTTTCAGAGTTGCTTCTAATGTACCAAAGCTGGACTTAGACATAATTTCACTCTCACAACATTATGGCTGGTTGGAGACAGTCCGAACCACAAGTACCGGGTCCATGGTTCTGGCCGTATACTGGGGGGACGGGGACGACTCCCATTAACCCCTGACTATACCGGGGATACGCTTATCACAATGCCTTTCTGGTCTGTGCTGAAGCAGGGCATTCTGGCAGCCAAGTGGCTTGACCTTTATTAGTGAGCCTGGTTACCCCCTCTCGGAACCACAGACTTAGAAATCGCCAGCTCATATACAGTGCATAAAATATATTTATATATATACCCTTATACACCATTTAATAAAAAATATCACAAAATTCTTCTAAGTCCCTCGGGAAGAGTGAAAGACGCGCACGTTCATTTTCAGAGCTCCTAGATCTTCCTATAAGAAGTTAGCCAAAAAGTAGCTTCGAAAAACGCTTAGGTTAAGTTTCAGAGTTGCTTCTAATGTACCAAAGCTGGACTTAGACATAATTTCACTCTCACAACATTATGGCTGGTTGGAGACAGTCCGAACCACAAGTACCGGGTCCATGGTTCTGGCCGTATACTGGGGGGACGGGGACGACTCCCATTAACCCCTGACTATACCGGGGATACGCTTATCACAATGCCTTTCTGGTCTGTGCTGAAGCAGGGCATTCTGGCAGCCAAGTGGCTTGACCTTTATTAGTGAGCCTGGTTACCCCCTCTCGGAACCACAGACTTAGAAATCGCCAGCTCATATACAGTGCATAAAATATATTTATATATATACCCTTATACACCATTTAATAAAAAATATCACAAAATTCTTCTAAGTCCCTCGGGAAGAGTGAAAGACGCGCACGTTCATTTTCAGAGCTCCTAGACCTTCCTATAAGAAGTTAGCCAAAAAGTAGCTTCGAAAAACGCTTAGGTTAAGTTTCAGAGTTGCTTCTAATGTACCAAAGCTGGACTTAGACATAATTTCACTCTCACAACATTATGGCTGGTTGGAGACAGTCCGAACCACAAGTACCGGGTCCATGGTTCTGGCCGTATACTGGGGGGACGGGGACGACTCCCATTAACCCCTGACTATACCGGGGATACGCTTATCACAATGCCTTTCTGGTCTGTGCTGAAGCAGGGCATTCTGGCAGCCAAGTGGCTTGACCTTTATTAGTGAGCCTGGTTACCCCCTCTCGGAACCACAGACTTAGAAATCGCCAGCTCATATACAGTGCATAAAATATATTTATATATATATACCCTTATACACCATTTAATAAAAAATATCACAAAATTCTTCTAAGTCCCTCGGGAAGAGTGAAAGACGCGCACGTTCATTTTCAGAGCTCCTAGATCTTCCTATAAGAAGTTAGCCAAAAAGTAGCTTCGAAAAACGCTTAGGTTAAGTTTCAGAGTTGCTTCTAATGTACCAAAGCTGGACTTAGACATAATTTCACTCTCACAACATTATGGCTGGTTGGAGACAGTCCGAACCACAAGTACCGGGTCCATGGTTCTGGCCGTATACTGGGGGGACGGGGACGACTCCCATTAACCCCTGACTATACCGGGGATACGCTTATCACAATGCCTTTCTGGTCTGTGCTGAAGCAGGGCATTCTGGCAGCCAAGTGGCTTGACCTTTATTAGTGAGCCTGGTTACCCCCTCTCGGAACCACAGACTTAGAAATCGCCAGCTCATATACAGTGCATAAAATATATTTATATATATACCCTTATACACCATTTAATAAAAAATATCACAAAATTCTTCTAAGTCCCTCGGGAAGAGTGAAAGACGCGCACGTTCATTTTCAGAGCTCCTAGACCTTCCTATAAGAAGTTAGCCAAAAAGTAGCTTCGAAAAACGCTTAGGTTAAGTTTCAGAGTTGCTTCTAATGTACCAAAGCTGGACTTAGACATAATTTCACTCTCACAACATTATGGCTGGTTGGAGACAGTCCGAACCACAAGTACCGGGTCCATGGTTCTGGCCGTATACTGGGGGGGCGGGGACGACTCCCATTAACCCCTGACTATACCGGGGATACGCTTATCACAATGCCTTTCTGGTCTGTGCTGAAGCACGGCATTCTGGCAGCCAAGTGGCTTGACCTTTATTAGTGAGCCTGGTTACCCCCTCTCAGAACCACAGACTTAGAAATCGCCAGCTCATATACAGTGCATAAAATATATTTATATATATACCCTTATACACCATTTAATAAAAAATATCACAAAATTCTTCTAAGTCCCTCGGGAAGAGTGAAAGACGCGCACGTTCATTTTCAGAGCTCCTAGACCTTCCTATAAGAAGTTAGCCAAAAAGTAGCTTCGAAAAACGCTTAGGTTAAGTTTCAGAGTTGCTTCTAATGTACCAAAGCTGGACTTAGACATAATTTCACTCTCACAACATTATGGCTGGTTGGAGACAGTCCGAACCACAAGTACCGGGTCCATGGTTCTGGCCGTATACTGGGGGGACGGGGACGACTCCCATTAACCCCTGACTATTCCGGGGATACGCTTATCACAATGCCTTTCTGGTCTGTGCTGAAGCAGGGCATTCTGGCAGCCAAGTGGCTTGACATTTATTAGTGAGCCTGGTTACCCCCTCTCGGAACCACAGACTTAGAAATCGCCAGCTCATATACAGTGCATAAAATATATTTATATATATACCCTTATACACCATTTAATAAAAAATATCACAAAATTCTTCTAAGTCCCTCGGGAAGAGTGAAAGACGCGCACGTTCATTTTCAGAGCTCCTAGACCTTCCTATAAGAAGTTAGCCAAAAAGTAGCTTCGAAAAACGCTTAGGTTAAGTTTCAGAGTTGCTTCTAATGTACCAAAGCTGGACTTAGACATAATTTCACTCTCACAACATTATGGCTGGTTGGAGACAGTCCGAACCACAAGTACCGGGTCCATGGTTCTGGCCGTATACTGGGGGGACGGGGACGACTCCCATTAACCCCTGACTATACCGGGGATACGCTTATCACAATGCCTTTCTGGTCTGTGCTGAAGCAGGGCATTCTGGCAGCCAAGTGGCTTGACCTTTATTAGTGAGCCTGGTTACCCCCTCTCGGAACCACAGACTTAGAAATCGCCAGCTCATATACAGTGCATAAAATATATTTATATATATACCCTTCTACACCATTTAATAAAAAATATCACAAAATTCTTCTAAGTCCCTCGGGAAGAGTGAAAGACGCGCACGTTCATTTTCAGAGCTCCTAGACCTTCCTATAAGAAGTTATCCAAAAAGTAGCTTCGAAAAACGCTTAGGTTAAGTTTCAGAGTTGCTTCTAATGTACCAAAGCTGGACTTAGACATAATTTCACTCTCACAACATTATGGCTGGTTGGAGACAGTCCGAACCACAAGTACCGGGTCCATGGTTCTGGCTGTATACTGGGGGGACGGGGACGACTCCCATTAACCCCTGACTATTCCGGGGATACGCTTATCACAATGCCTTTCTGGTCTGTGCTGAAGCAGGGCATTCTGGCAGCCAAGTGGCTTGACCTTTATTAGTGAGCCTGGTTACCCCCTCTCGGAACCACAGACTTAGAAATCGCCAGCTCATATACAGTGCATAAAATATATTTATATATATACCCTTATACACCATTTAATAAAAAATATCACAAAATTCTTCTAAGTCCCTCGGGAAGAGTGAAAGACGCGCACGTTCATTTTCAGAGCTCCTAGACCTTCCTATAAGAAGTTAGCCAAAAAGTAGCTTAGAAAAACGCTTAGGTTAAGTTTCAGAGTTGCTTCTAATGTACCAAAGCTGGACTTAGACATAATTTCACTCTCACAACATTATGGCTGGTTGGAGACAGTCCGAACCACAAGTACCGGGTCCATGGTTCTGGCCGTATACTGGGGGGACGGGGACGACTCCCATTAACCCCTGACTATACCGGGGATACGCTTATCACAATGCCTTTCTGGTCTGTGCTGAAGCAGGGCATTCTGGCAGCCAAGTGGCTTGACCTTTATTAGTGAGCCTGGTTACCCCCTCTCGGAACCACAGACTTAGAAATCGCCAGCTCATATACAGTGCATAAAATATATTTATATATATACCCTTCTACACCATTTAATAAAAAATATCACAAAATTCTTCTAAGTCCCTCGGGAAGAGTGAAAGACGCGCACGTTCATTTTCAGAGCTCCTAGACCTTCCTATAAGAAGTTAGCCAAAAAGTAGCTTCGAAAAACGCTTAGGTTAAGTTTCAGAGTTGCTTCTAATGTACCAAAGCTGGACTTAGACATAATTTCACTCTCACAACATTATGGCTGGTTGGAGACAGTCCGAACCACAAGTACCGGGTCCATGGTTCTGGCCGTATACTGGGGGGACGGGGACGACTCCCATTAACCCCTGACTATACCGGGGATACGCTTATCACAATGCCTTTCTGGTCTGTGCTGAAGCAGGGCATTCTGGCAGCCAAGTGGCTTGACCTTTATTAGTGAGCCTGGTTACCCCCTCTCGGAACCACAGACTTAGAAATCGCCAGCTCATATACAGTGCATAAAATATATTTATATATATACCCTTATACACCATTTAATAAAAAATATCACAAAATTCTTCTAAGTCCCTCGGGAAGAGTGAAAGACGCGCACGTTCATTTTCAGAGCTCCTAGACCTTCCTATAAGAAGTTAGCCAAAAAGTAGCTTCGAAAAACGCTTAGGTTAAGTTTCAGAGTTGCTTCTAATGTACCAAAGCTGGACTTAGACATAATTTCACTCTCACAACATTATGGCTGGTTGGAGACAGTCCGAACCACAAGTACCGGGTCCATGGTTCTGGCCGTATACTGGGGGGACGGGGACGACTCCCATTAACCCCTGACTATACCGGGGATACGCTTATCACAATGCCTTTCTGGTCTGTGCTGAAGCAGGGCATTCTGGCAGCCAAGTGGCTTGACCTTTATTAGTGAGCCTGGTTACCCCCTCTCGGAACCACAGACTTAGAAATCGCCAGCTCATATACAGTGCATAAAATATATTTATATATATACCCTTATACACCATTTAATAAAAAATATCACAAAATTCTTCTAAGTCCCTCGGGAAGAGTGAAAGACGCGCACGTTCATTTTCAGAGCTCCTAGATCTTCCTATAAGAAGTTAGCCAAAAAGTAGCTTCGAAAAACGCTTAGGTTAAGTTTCAGAGTTGCTTCTAATGTACCAAAGCTGGACTTAGACATAATTTCACTCTCACAACATTATGGCTGGTTGGAGACAGTCCGAACCACAAGTACCGGGTCCATGGTTCTGGCCGTATACTGGGGGGACGGGGACGACTCCCATTAACCCCTGACTATACCGGGGATACGCTTATCACAATGCCTTTCTGGTCTGTGCTGAAGCAGGGCATTCTGGCAGCCAAGTGGCTTGACCTTTATTAGTGAGCCTGGTTACCCCCTCTCGGAACCACAGACTTAGAAATCGCCAGCTCATATACAGTGCATAAAATATATTTATATATATACCCTTATACACCATTTAATAAAAAATATCACAAAATTCTTCTAAGTCCCTCGGGAAGAGTGAAAGACGCGCACGTTCATTTTCAGAGCTCCTAGACCTTCCTATAAGAAGTTAGCCAAAAAGTAGCTTCGAAAAACGCTTAGGTTAAGTTTCAGAGTTGCTTCTAATGTACCAAAGCTGGACTTAGACATAATTTCACTCTCACAACATTATGGCTGGTTGGAGACAGTCCGAACCACAAGTACCGGGTCCATGGTTCTGGCCGTATACTGGGGGGACGGGGACGACTCCCATTAACCCCTGACTATACCGGGGATACGCTTATCACAATGCCTTTCTGGTCTGTGCTGAAGCAGGGCATTCTGGCAGCCAAGTGGCTTGACCTTTATTAGTGAGCCTGGTTACCCCCTCTCGGAACCACAGACTTAGAAATCGCCAGCTCATATACAGTGCATAAAATATATTTATATATATACCCTTATACACCATTTAATAAAAAATATCACAAAATTCTTCTAAGTCCCTCGGGAAGAGTGAAAGACGCGCACGTTCATTTTCAGAGCTCCTAGACCTTCCTATAAGAAGTTAGCCAAAAAGTAGCTTAGAAAAACGCTTAGGTTAAGTTTCAGAGTTGCTTCTAATGTACCAAAGCTGGACTTAGACATAATTTCACTCTCACAACATTATGGCTGGTTGGAGACAGTCCGAACCACAAGTACCGGGTCCATGGTTCTGGCCGTATACTGGGGGGACGGGGACGACTCCCATTAACCCCTGACTATACCGGGGATACGCTTATCACAATGCCTTTCTGGTCTGTGCTGAAGCAGGGCATTCTGGCAGCCAAGTGGCTTGACCTTTATTAGTGAGCCTGGTTACCCCCTCTCGGAACCACAGACTTAGAAATCGCCAGCTCATATACAGTGCATAAAATATATTTATATATATACCCTTCTACACCATTTAATAAAAAATATCACAAAATTCTTCTAAGTCCCTCGGGAAGAGTGAAAGACGCGCACGTTCATTTTCAGAGCTCCTAGACCTTCCTATAAGAAGTTAGCCAAAAAGTAGCTTCGAAAAACGCTTAGGTTAAGTTTCAGAGTTGCTTCTAATGTACCAAAGCTGGACTTAGACATAATTTCACTCTCACAACATTATGGCTGGTTGGAGACAGTCCGAACCACAAGTACCGGGTCCATGGTTCTGGCCGTATACTGGGGGGACGGGGACGACTCCCATTAACCCCTGACTATACCGGGGATACGCTTATCACAATGCCTTTCTGGTCTGTGCTGAAGCAGGGCATTCTGGCAGCCAAGTGGCTTGACCTTTATTAGTGAGCCTGGTTACCCCCTCTCGGAACCACAGACTTAGAAATCGCCAGCTCATATACAGTGCATAAAATATATTTATATATATACCCTTATACACCATTTAATAAAAAATATCACAAAATTCTTCTAAGTCCCTCGGGAAGAGTGAAAGACGCGCACGTTCATTTTCAGAGCTCCTAGACCTTCCTATAAGAAGTTAGCCAAAAAGTAGCTTCGAAAAACGCTTAGGTTAAGTTTCAGAGTTGCTTCTAATGTACCAAAGCTGGACTTAGACATAATTTCACTCTCACAACATTATGGCTGGTTGGAGACAGTCCGAACCACAAGTACCGGGTCCATGGTTCTGGCCGTATACTGGGGGGACGGGGACGACTCCCATTAACCCCTGACTATACCGGGGATACGCTTATCACAATGCCTTTCTGGTCTGTGCTGAAGCAGGGCATTCTGGCAGCCAAGTGGCTTGACCTTTATTAGTGAGCCTGGTTACCCCCTCTCGGAACCACAGACTTAGAAATCGCCAGCTCATATACAGTGCATAAAATATATTTATATATATACCCTTATACACCATTTAATAAAAAATATCACAAAATTCTTCTAAGTCCCTCGGGAAGAGTGAAAGACGCGCACGTTCATTTTCAGAGCTCCTAGATCTTCCTATAAGAAGTTAGCCAAAAAGTAGCTTCGAAAAACGCTTAGGTTAAGTTTCAGAGTTGCTTCTAATGTACCAAAGCTGGACTTAGACATAATTTCACTCTCACAACATTATGGCTGGTTGGAGACAGTCCGAACCACAAGTACCGGGTCCATGGTTCTGGCCGTATACTGGGGGGACGGGGACGACTCCCATTAACCCCTGACTATACCGGGGATACGCTTATCACAATGCCTTTCTGGTCTGTGCTGAAGCAGGGCATTCTGGCAGCCAAGTGGCTTGACCTTTATTAGTGAGCCTGGTTACCCCCTCTCGGAACCACAGACTTAGAAATCGCCAGCTCATATACAGTGCATAAAATATATTTATATATATACCCTTATACACCATTTAATAAAAAATATCACAAAATTCTTCTAAGTCCCTCGGGAAGAGTGAAAGACGCGCACGTTCATTTTCAGAGCTCCTAGACCTTCCTATAAGAAGTTAGCCAAAAAGTAGCTTCGAAAAACGCTTAGGTTAAGTTTCAGAGTTGCTTCTAATGTACCAAAGCTGGACTTAGACATAATTTCACTCTCACAACATTATGGCTGGTTGGAGACAGTCCGAACCACAAGTACCGGGTCCATGGTTCTGGCCGTATACTGGGGGGACGGGGACGACTCCCATTAACCCCTGACTATACCGGGGATACGCTTATCACAATGCCTTTCTGGTCTGTGCTGAAGCAGGGCATTCTGGCAGCCAAGTGGCTTGACCTTTATTAGTGAGCCTGGTTACCCCCTCTCGGAACCACAGACTTAGAAATCGCCAGCTCATATACAGTGCATAAAATATATTTATATATATACCCTTATACACCATTTAATAAAAAATATCACAAAATTCTTCTAAGTCCCTCGGGAAGAGTGAAAGACGCGCACGTTCATTTTCAGAGCTCCTAGATCTTCCTATAAGAAGTTAGCCAAAAAGTAGCTTCGAAAAACGCTTAGGTTAAGTTTCAGAGTTGCTTCTAATGTACCAAAGCTGGACTTAGACATAATTTCACTCTCACAACATTATGGCTGGTTGGAGACAGTCCGAACCACAAGTACCGGGTCCATGGTTCTGGCCGTATACTGGGGGGACGGGGACGACTCCCATTAACCCCTGACTATACCGGGGATACGCTTATCACAATGCCTTTCTGGTCTGTGCTGAAGCAGGGCATTCTGGCAGCCAAGTGGCTTGACCTTTATTAGTGAGCCTGGTTACCCCCTCTCGGAACCACAGACTTAGAAATCGCCAGCTCATATACAGTGCATAAAATATATTTATATATATATACCCTTATACACCATTTAATAAAAAATATCACAAAATTCTTCTAAGTCCCTCGGGAAGAGTGAAAGACGCGCACGTTCATTTTCAGAGCTCCTAGACCTTCCTATAAGAAGTTAGCCAAAAAGTAGCTTCGAAAAACGCTTAGGTTAAGTTTCAGAGTTGCTTCTAATGTACCAAAGCTGGACTTAGACATAATTTCACTCTCACAACATTATGGCTGGTTGGAGACAGTCCGAACCACAAGTACCGGGTCCATGGTTCTGGCCGTATACTGGGGGGGCGGGGACGACTCCCATTAACCCCTGACTATACCGGGGATACGCTTATCACAATGCCTTTCTGGTCTGTGCTGAAGCACGGCATTCTGGCAGCCAAGTGGCTTGACCTTTATTAGTGAGCCTGGTTACCCCCTCTCAGAACCACAGACTTAGAAATCGCCAGCTCATATACAGTGCATAAAATATATTTATATATATACCCTTATACACCATTTAATAAAAAATATCACAAAATTCTTCTAAGTCCCTCGGGAAGAGTGAAAGACGCGCACGTTCATTTTCAGAGCTCCTAGACCTTCCTATAAGAAGTTAGCCAAAAAGTAGCTTCGAAAAACGCTTAGGTTAAGTTTCAGAGTTGCTTCTAATGTACCAAAGCTGGACTTAGACATAATTTCACTCTCACAACATTATGGCTGGTTGGAGACAGTCCGAACCACAAGTACCGGGTCCATGGTTCTGGCCGTATACTGGGGGGACGGGGACGACTCCCATTAACCCCTGACTATTCCGGGGATACGCTTATCACAATGCCTTTCTGGTCTGTGCTGAAGCAGGGCATTCTGGCAGCCAAGTGGCTTGACCTTTATTAGTGAGCCTGGTTACCCCCTCTCGGAACCACAGACTTAGAAATCGCCAGCTCATATACAGTGCATAAAATATATTTATATATATACCCTTATACACCATTTAATAAAAAATATCACAAAATTCTTCTAAGTCCCTCGGGAAGAGTGAAAGACGCGCACGTTCATTTTCAGAGCTCCTAGACCTTCCTATAAGAAGTTAGCCAAAAAGTAGCTTAGAAAAACGCTTAGGTTAAGTTTCAGAGTTGCTTCTAATGTACCAAAGCTGGACTTAGACATAATTTCACTCTCACAACATTATGGCTGGTTGGAGACAGTCCGAACCACAATTACCGGGTCCATGGTTCTGGCCGTATACTGGGGGGACGGGGACGACTCCCATTAACCCCTGACTATACCGGGGATACGCTTATCACAATGCCTTTCTGGTCTGTGCTGAAGCAGGGCATTCTGGCAGCCAAGTGGCTTGACCTTTATTAGTGAGCCTGGTTACCCCCTCTCGGAACCACAGACTTAGAAATCGCCAGCTCATATACAGTGCATAAAATATATTTATATATATACCCTTATACACCATTTAATAAAAAATATCACAAAATTCTTCTAAGTCCCTCGGGAAGAGTGAAAGACTCGCACGTTCATTTTCAGAGCTCCTAGATCTTCCTATAAGAAGTTAGCCAAAAAGTAGCTTCGAAAAACGCTTAGGTTAAGTTTCAGAGTTGCTTCTAATGTACCAAAGCTGGACTTAGACATAATTTCACTCTCACAACATTATGGCTGGTTGGAGACAGTCCGAACCACAAGTACCGGGTCCATGGTTCTGGCCGTATACTGGGGGGACGGGGACGACTCCCATTAACCCCTGACTATACCGGGGATACGCTTATCACAATGCCTTTCTGGTCTGTGCTGAAGCAGGGCATTCTGGCAGCCAAGTGGCTTGACCTTTATTAGTGAGCCTGGTTACCCCCTCTCGGAACCACAGACTTAGAAATCGCCAGCTCATATACAGTGCATAAAATATATTTATATATATACCCTTATACACCATTTAATAAAAAATATCACAAAATTCTTCTAAGTCCCTCGGGAAGAGTGAAAGACTCGCACGTTCATTTTCAGAGCTCCTAGATCTTCCTATAAGAAGTTAGCCAAAAAGTAGCTTCGAAAAACGCTTAGGTTAAGTTTCAGAGTTGCTTCTAATGTACCAAAGCTGGACTTAGACATAATTTCACTCTCACAACATTATGGCTGGTTGGAGACAGTCCGAACCACAAGTACCGGGTCCATGGTTCTGGCCGTATACTGGGGGGACGGGGACGACTCCCATTAACCCCTGACTATACCGGGGATACGCTTATCACAATGCCTTTCTGGTCTGTGCTGAAGCAGGGCATTCTGGCAGCCAAGTGGCTTGACCTTTATTAGTGAGCCTGGTTACCCCCTCTCGGAACCACAGACTTAGAAATCGCCAGCTCATATACAGTGCATAAAATATATTTATATATATACCCTTATACACCATTTAATAAAAAATATCACAAAATTCTTCTAAGTCCCTCGGGAAGAGTGAAAGACGCGCACGTTCATTTTCAGAGCTCCTAGACCTTCCTATAAGAAGTTAGCCAAAAAGTAGCTTCGAAAAACGCTTAGGTTAAGTTTCAGAGTTGCTTCTAATGTACCAAAGCTGGACTTAGACATAATTTCACTCTCACAACATTATGGCTGGTTGGAGACAGTCCGAACCACAATTACCGGGTCCATGGTTCTGGCCGTATACTGGGGGGACGGGGACGACTCCCATTAACCCCTGACTATACCGGGGATACGCTTATCACAATGCCTTTCTGGTCTGTGCTGAAGCAGGGCATTCTGGCAGCCAAGTGGCTTGACCTTTATTAGTGAGCCTGGTTACCCCCTCTCGGAACCACAGACTTAGAAATCGCCAGCTCATATACAGTGCATAAAATATATTTATATATATACCCTTATACACCATTTAATAAAAAATATCACAAAATTCTTCTAAGTCCCTCGGGAAGAGTGAAAGACTCGCACGTTCATTTTCAGAGCTCCTAGATCTTCCTATAAGAAGTTAGCCAAAAAGTAGCTTCGAAAAACGCTTAGGTTAAGTTTCAGAGTTGCTTCTAATGTACCAAAGCTGGACTTAGACATAATTTCACTCTCACAACATTATGGCTGGTTGGAGACAGTCCGAACCACAAGTACCGGGTCCATGGTTCTGGCCGTATACTGGGGGGACGGGGACGACTCCCATTAACCCCTGACTATACCGGGGATACGCTTATCACAATGCCTTTCTGGTCTGTGCTGAAGCAGGGCATTCTGGCAGCCAAGTGGCTTGACCTTTATTAGTGAGCCTGGTTACCCCCTCTCGGAACCACAGACTTAGAAATCGCCAGCTCATATACAGTGCATAAAATATATTTATATATATACCCTTATACACCATTTAATAAAAAATATCACAAAATTCTTCTAAGTCCCTCGGGAAGAGTGAAAGACTCGCACGTTCATTTTCAGAGCTCCTAGATCTTCCTATAAGAAGTTAGCCAAAAAGTAGCTTCGAAAAACGCTTAGGTTAAGTTTCAGAGTTGCTTCTAATGTACCAAAGCTGGACTTAGACATAATTTCACTCTCACAACATTATGGCTGGTTGGAGACAGTCCGAACCACAAGTACCGGGTCCATGGTTCTGGCCGTATACTGGGGGGACGGGGACGACTCCCATTAACCCCTGACTATACCGGGGATACGCTTATCACAATGCCTTTCTGGTCTGTGCTGAAGCAGGGCATTCTGGCAGCCAAGTGGCTTGACCTTTATTAGTGAGCCTGGTTACCCCCTCTCGGAACCACAGACTTAGAAATCGCCAGCTCATATACAGTGCATAAAATATATTTATATATATACCCTTATACACCATTTAATAAAAAATATCACAAAATTCTTCTAAGTCCCTCGGGAAGAGTGAAAGACGCGCACGTTCATTTTCAGAGCTCCTAGACCTTCCTATAAGAAGTTAGCCAAAAAGTAGCTTCGAAAAACGCTTAGGTTAAGTTTCAGAGTTGCTTCTAATGTACCAAAGCTGGACTTAGACATAATTTCACTCTCACAACATTATGGCTGGTTGGAGACAGTCCGAACCACAAGTACCGGGTCCATGGTTCTGGCCGTATACTGGGGGGACGGGGACGACTCCCATTAACCCCTGAAAAAATGCTGAAATTCGACTTATACAGTGTTTTTGCTTATTAAACTTGATGAATTCTCTCCTCTTGACTGTAGAATAGTATGTTAAGCAAAGCACAATACATTCCTATGTGTAGAAGCACAGATATACACGATTTCACAATGTGTTCCTAGAACAGCTGTGAGCAACTTTTTTACACAACGTTAACAACACATTTGAAGCTCAATATTTCATGGGCTGAAGCGGGGAAGATAGAAAACGTGTGCCCTGTAAAGGCGAAGTCTGTGGCATTAACAGGAAGGGAGAAAAAGTACTTTCTACCCATTTTTAGGTACAGCGGTAAAACGGCAAGTTTCTATGGAACTGCATCTCGGATTGTGACTGTGGTTTTCCCGGTCACACAAAAATGCTGAAATTCGACTTATACAGTGTTTTTGCTTATTAAACTTGATGAATTCTCACCTCTTGACTGTAGAATAGTGTGTAAAGCAAAGCACAATACATTCCTATGTGTAGAAGCAAAGATATACGCGATTTCACAATGTGTTCCTAGAACAGCTGTGAGCAACTTTTTTACACAACGTTAACAACACATTTGAAGCTCAATATTTCATGGGCTGAAGCGGGGAAGATAGAAAACGTGTGCCCTGTAAAGGCGAAGTCTGTGGCATTAACAAGAAGGGAGAAAAAGTACTTTCTACCCATTTTTAGGTTCAGCGGTAAAATGGCAAGTTTCTATGGAACTGCATCTCGGCTTGTGACTGTGGTTTTCCCGGTCACACAAAAATGCTGAAATTCGACTTATACAGTGTTTTTGCTTAATAAACTTGATGAATTCTCTCCTCTTGACTGTAGAATAGTGTGTAAAGCAAAGCACAATACATTCCTATGTGTAGAAGCAAAGATATACGCGATTTCACAATGTGTTCCTAGAACAGCTGTGAGCAACTTTTTTACACAACGTTAACAACACATTTGAAGCTCAATATTTCATGGGCTGAAGCGGGGAAGATAGAAAACGTGTGCCCTGTAAAGGCGAAGTCTGTGGCATTAACAGGAAGGGAGAAAAAGTACTTTCTACCCATTTTTAGGTACAGCGGTAAAACGGCAAGTTTCTATGGAACTGCATCTCGGATTGTGACTGTGGTTTTCCCGGTCACACAAAAATGCTGAAATTCGACTTATACAGTGTTTTTGCTTATTAAACTTGATGAATTCTCACCTCTTGACTGTAGAATAGTGTGTAAAGCAAAGCACAATACATTCCTATGTGTAGAAGCAAAGATATACGCGATTTCACAATGTGTTCCTAGAACAGCTGTGAGCAACTTTTTTACACAACGTTAACAACACATTTGAAGCTCAATATTTCATGGGCTGAAGCGGGGAAGATAGAAAACGTGTGCCCTGTAAAGGCGAAGTCTGTGGCATTAACAGGAAGGGAGAAAAAGTACTTTCTACCCATTTTTAGGTTCAGCGGTAAAATGGCAAGTTTCTATGGAACTGCATCTCGGCTTGTGACTGTGGTTTTCCCGGCCACACAAAAATGCTGAAATTCGACTTATACAGTGTTTTTGCTTATTAAACTTGATGAATTCTCTCCTCTTGACTGTAGAATAGTATGTTAAGCAAAGCACAATACATTCCTATGTGTAGAAGCAAAGATATACGCGATTTCACAATGTGTTCCTAGAACAGCTGTGAGCAACTTTTTTTACACAACGTTAACAACACATTTGAAGCTCAATATTTCATGGGCTGAAGCGGGGAAGATAGAAAACGTGTGCCCTGTAAAGGCGAAGTCTGTGGCATTAACAGGAAGGGAGAAAAAGTACTTTCTACCCATTTTTAGGTACAGCGGTAAAACGGCAAGTTTCTATGGAACTGCATCTCGGATTGTGACTGTAGTTTTCCCGGTCACACAAAAATGCTGAAATTCGACTTATACAGTGTTTTTGCTTATTAAACTTGATGAATTCTCACCTCTTGACTGTAGAATAGTGTGTAAAGCAAAGCACAATACATTGCTATGTGTAGAAGCAAAGATATACGCGATTTCACAATGTGTTCCTAGAACAGATGTGAGCAACTTTTTTACACAACGTTAACAACACATTTGAAGCTCAATATTTCATGGGCTGAAGCGGGGAAGAAAGAAAACGTGTGCCCTGTAAAGGCGAAGTCTGTGGCATTAACAGGAAGGGAGAAAAAGTACTTTCTACCCATTTTTAGGTACAGCGGTAAAACGGCAAGTTTCTATGGAACTGCATCTCGGATTGTGACTGTGGTTTTCCCGGTCACACAAAAATGCTGAAATTCGACTTATACAGTGTTTTTGCTTATTAAACTTGATGAATTCTCACCTCTTGACTGTAGAATAGTGTGTAAAGCAAAGCACAATACATTCCTATGTGTAGAAGCAAAGATATACGCGATTTCACAATGTGTTCCTAGAACAGCTGTGAGCAACTTTTTTACACAACGTTAACAACACATTTGAAGCTCAATATTTCATGGGCTGAAGCGGGGAAGATAGAAAACGTGTGCCCTGTAAAGGCGAAGTCTGTGGCATTAACAGGAAGGGAGAAAAAGTACTTTCTACACATTTTTAGGTTCCGCGGTAAAATGGCAAGTTCCTATGGAACTGAATCTCGGCTTGTGACTGTTGTTTTCCCGGTCACACAAAAATGCTGAAATTCGACTTATACAGTGTTTTTGCTTATTAAACTTGATGAATTCTCTCCTTTTGACTGTAGAATAGTGTGTAAAGGAAAGCACAATACATTCCTATGTGTAGAAGAAAAGATATACGCGATTTCACAATGTGTTCCTAGAACAGCTGTGAGCAACTTTTTTACACAACGTTAACAACACATTTGAAGCTCAATATTTCATGGGCTGAAGCGGGGAAGATAGAAAACGTGTGCCCTGTAAAGGCGAAGTCTGTGGCATTAACAGGAAGGGAGAAAAAGTACTTTCTACCCATTTTTAGGTACAGCGGTAAAACGGCAAGTTTCTATGGAACTGCATCTCGTATTGTGACTGTGGTTTTCCCGGTCACACAAAAATGCTGAAATTCGACTTATACAGTGTTTTTGCTTAATAAACTTGATGAATTCTCTCCTCTTGACTGTAGAATAGTGTGTAAAGCAAAGCACAATACATTCCTATGTGTAGAAGCAAAGATATACGCGATTTCACAATGTGTTCCTAGAACAGCTGTGAGCAACTTTTTTACACAACGTTAACAACACATTTGAAGCTCAATATTTCATGGGCTGAAGCGGGGAAGATAGAAAACGTGTGCCCTGTAAAGGCGAAGTCTGTGGCATTAACAGGAAGGGAGAAAAAGTACTTTCTACCCATTTTTAGGTACAGCGGTAAAACGGCAAGTTTCTATGGAACTGCATCTCGGATTGTGACTGTGGTTTTCCCGGTCACACAAAAATGCTGAAATTCGACTTATACAGTGTTTTTGCTTAATAAACTTGATGAATTCTCTCCTCTTGACTGTAGAATAGTGTGTAAAGCAAAGCACAATACATTCCTATGTGTAGAAGCAAAGATATACGCGATTTCACAATGTGTTCCTAGAACAGCTGTGAGCAACTTTTTTACACAACGTTAACAACACATTTGAAGCTCAATATTTCATGGGCTGAAGCGGGGAAGATAGAAAACGTGTGCCCTGTAAAGGCGAAGTCTGTGGCATTAACAGGAAGGGAGAAAAAGTACTTTCTACCCATTTTTAGGTACAGCGGTAAAACGGCAAGTTTCTATGGAACTGCATCTCGGATTGTGACTGTGGTTTTCCCGGTCACACAAAAATGCTGAAATTCGACTTATACAGTGTTTTTGCTTATTAAACTTGATGAATTCTCACCTCTTGACTGTAGAATAGTG